>NW_020799122.1:6615029-6622601 GCF_003259725.1 Athene cunicularia | reverse complement strand
GGGAGATGCAGTCCGCGGGCGGGGCCGCCCCGAGGTGCGAGGGCCGCTTACAGCTTTCATCTGAGGGCAGGGATGGCGCTGGGAGCCGCCCGGCTCGCTCCCCCGGCACCAGCGCGGCACAGCCTGTCCCCAGGCCTCGGGCGCTGCGCGGGGCAGCTTGACACGGGGGTACGGCCCAGGCCCCGTCGGCGTGCCCCCAGGTTCCGTCAGCCGGTACCTGTCTGCGGGCCCGTGCAGCTCGGTCCCTACGCCGGGGGTTCGGTCACTATGTCCAAGCAGTGCGGTCAGGATTGGGTCAGAGTACCCGTACGGTTCCTACGCGCACACACTTTGGTCTTCGCGCCCATCCAGCACTGCCAATACACCTGAGCAGCGTGGTCACAGTACCTGTACCGACAGCTGATGCGCCCGTACGGGACGGCTGTGTGCCACACCTGTGGAAGTGTCAGAATACAAGAAATACTCGATACGGTTAAATTGGAGCCTTGCAATAACGCTACTGCGTTTCTGCTGCTTCATCTTCATTCCAACATAGATGAAAAAAAGCATCAATATGTGTTTATAGCTGCAAAACAATAGATGTTGTTGCTATGTTTGTTTTACAGAAACACAAAGAAATGCTTCATTAAACGCACTTAGATTTTGGTTTTAAAAATCACTTGTCTACAACAAAGAGGAAACTGATTTTAGGTTTTTAAAAGGGATGGAGTTTTAAAAAGAACGTAGTGCAAGGCCATATTTGATTTGCAAGTATAGCAGTGAAAGCAAGTGTTCAGAAAAGAAGCTGATGGCTAGCAGTGACTCAGGAGGATGGGGAGTGCTGCATTTCAAATACCGCTCAGTTCGTGCTACCCAGTACTCTTGTTCACAGCTCAGAGAGAACCGGGGGTGGTGGGGGAAAGGATTAACAAAAAACTGCAACAGATTTTGAGTTGTATGTTTTGTTTTAAATAGCAACTTTTTATTTATAAAGATTCTAAGATTTCACAGATGTCCATCAAATGTAATCCATGTAAAAATGCCTACCTGGGTGTACAGAGAAATCAGAACAACCACATCGAGGGGTAAATTTCCCTCACTGTGTCAGTGAAGATGCCCAAGGAAAATGCCTTGAAAACATCACGAGTGTGCAGGTAAGAACACTGAAGGAAGGGAAAGGAGCGGCTCCATCTGTATGGGTAACACCATGGCAGGGCATACGTGGGCTGTTTTGGGGGCTGTCAATGCTATATTTTCCTCTCAGCAAATTGCCCAATAACACTCAAGAAACAAGCTTAAGAAACTCCATATAGACTGTGGACAAAAAAATCTCTGAGCATCTGTGCAACCACTCTGATTATTTATGTTAAAGGAACCTGGAAGAAAAACACAAGTTTTTTTCCTTCAGAAGTTGATACCTACTCCTTGTTAGAGGTCACCATAAAAAGAATAGTGAGGAGTATCAAAGACTTGAAGAATGTTATCACCTTCCTCCCTGGATCAGAGCTGATGCTTAGGAAGATTCAGACCATGATGATCTTTGAAGCTTTATTTGAGAAACCATAAGAAAAAAAAATTGTTTTCTTCTCAGAGATTGCTATAGCCTGAAATTCACCCACACAACTATAATTTCAGAGAAGGAGTACCTAGCTATATCACTGCAATCCTCTCACATAATTTAACAGCTGTACTAATAAGCCTTAATGGCCATGACCAGCCCCACCTGAGGCTTTTCCCCACATCTGTGGGCCCAGGAGCTCTATTTAAGCTCAGCCCAGGGCTATCAGTCCTTGATAAATTACAAACAAGTGTTAGTATGTGGTTTAGTTGAAGCCTTGGATGCTTATAGAGGCCTTGATTCTGGTTTAACTTGTAGGCTGGCTCTTTAGCTCTGTCTCACTACTAGAGATGTGCCTGGTGATCACTAGATCTAATCCTGGCTTGTAGGTTGGTATCTCTGCTTAACGCTGGATGTGACTCATTGTCATACTGTTACTTCATGATCTAAGCTTTTTGTTGGACACAGACATTTTCTTTGGTCTGTCCTGCTTGTCTCCATTGGGTGCTGTGGGTTTGGGCCCTGACTGGCAGCAACTTTGCCAGCTGCAGGATTTACCCTTTAGCTCCTGCTTCCTCTTCCCCTGTGGAACAGCCCTACTCTTGCTGTTTCCTGATAACGGCATGAACTGCTTAGCTAGTACATAAAGTGGCTTCACTTGGTCCCCTTATTGTCCCTTACCCCACCCTATGAATCCATACCTGCCTTTAATACTTCCACAAAAGCAACAATATTTAATTGCGACTATCAAAATTTTTTTGAACAATCGCAACATCAACCTGTGAGTTGTATACTATTCCCTGCTTAGCATGCTAAGCAGGTATTTTGTTCTAGGTAAACCCACTCCAGTCCAGGAACAATCATTCAGGTTTATACAAACTTCTGGAAAAATTAAGCTAATACATTTGTTTTGAGAAAGGTTTGTGAAAGAATACTCAAAGTACAGTGTGTCAGCAGCTGATATTAAGGTGGGGGGGGGAATGGGGTTCATGTTGCAGGTTAAGGAACTAAGAACAGCAGAAAGGCTCCTGTGTCACTTCACAGGTATTATTTCATATGTTCTCTGGGTTTGTGTGCAACTTGTACTTAATTATTGGGAAATTTGTTCCTGGGGGGGTGTCTAAGAGAGTCCTTGGTCTAGTTTACTGTGGTCTCAAAGGGTGAAATTGTACTGGAGGGACAGGTGGAGCTAATAGGGTGTTCTCCAGGTAGATAAAGGAAGAAAAGAAGTGGTGGAAGTGGTAAAAGCCTGCAGAAATGCTGGCAAATTATACATAGATTTCTCAGAGGATCAATATTAGTGTAAAACTGTAAGATGCACAAAATGTGCTCCTGCTTTGTGTCTTGCAGAGATGCTTGTAAGCAAAGGAGACCACAGCATCTGCTGCAGCGTTACCCCTACAAGAACTCATTAATATCGCGGAGTCTATCTAAACCCTTCTGCAGCAATTGTAATCACTCAGCCCAGAGAGACACGAACTCGAGCATCAGAGACAGTGAGGCTTGGTTTCTAAGAAGCTTAGAAACCTACACCTCCCACTGACGAGAAAGAGAACTGCAGGCACTCAGAACCACTCCTAAAGCCTTCCATTTTCTCTCCAGCAAGAAACTGAGTTGCAAGGATGTTAGCAGCAAACAGGCTTTTGATTCTGTTATACCTCCCACCTGTGACTTATGCAGCAGCGTGTAGCCGTTATAGGAGGAAAAACAACTATGTGCTCATCCTTCATGGGAAATACTGAAAAGCTGCCATGTCTGTGAAATAAAAAGGAATTTTATAAAC
The DNA here is from genome assembly GCF_003259725.1 of Athene cunicularia. NCBI lineage: Eukaryota > Metazoa > Chordata > Aves > Strigiformes > Strigidae > Athene > Athene cunicularia. The sequence goes on along the minus strand of NW_020799122.1, from coordinate 6,619,281 downwards.
TAGAGTGGACAGGGAAAATCTATTTATTTCTGCCTTGGTGGAAAAACTTAAGAATAAGCAAAGAAAAACAAGAAAGATGAACGATTTCTCCCCCCTTCCCCCAGGTGCTATAAATATTTCTGGGTGTACTTTAATGTGAATCCCTAAAAATGCATGTGGGCATAACTATGTGTGTTTCTATGTATGGCTATCAACATAACGACAGTTTTGTACGCTGATTTTGTCACCTCATGCAAATAGAACTCCCAGTTTAGTTAGCATAATTAGAAATAGACACTTGAGTGCTGGATTCTGTCCCTCATTCCTTGCCCTTGCAAAAATAACACATCTAGTCCTCAGTGGGAAAAAAAAAGAGAGGCAAAAACGTGGAATACAATTAGCTTACAATTCTCCTAGTTATCTGCAAACTGTTTCCGTTCACTCCAGGTAGAGTTGTGAATGTTCAGGTCATTTCACAGTGTGTCATGAAGTGGATACTCCCCGTCCTTTGGGTTCTTAAAAAATGTTTATAAACACAGGTAAAAATTCAAATCAAATATTTACAAGCAGAGGTTAGAATATAAATTCCAGGAAGAATCAGGGCTAGGATTGTCACTGTCTGCATCAATATAGAATAGGTTATACAGCTGACAGATAGTTAAAAAACTTAATTAAAATTAGCCTCTTAAATTTACATGACTATGTAAAGCTGCCTATAGAGATAGAAATGATTAGTATCTATTTTATAGGTACTTAAATGCTACTGTAGTAACAATGATACCATAGTAACATCATTGATCTCTTGTGGTATTGGTTGCTCAGATAGAAAAGGTTTCTCACTAATATTCCTATTGATTGGAAAAGCTATCTGAAAGAAAAACAAACTTTATTTTAAATTTTTCAAATAGAGTTTTTCTCTGTAGAATAACATAGTAAAATGCTTCCTTTTCTGTTCTGAAACAGATAATTTGCTGAACTGGTCTGTGAATCCCTTAAAAAGGGCTAAAAGATGGTAAATCTACTGTGTATGAGACACTGGGTCAGGTTTATCTTTAGTGTGATTATTCAGAAGCCAGAATATACATAATAAATCAACTGATGCTATAGTCCACAAGGAAAGGGATCTGGGCATGGATGTGAGTTTAAATTAGTATTTCAACAGCAACTAAGGTGAGTTGTCTGCACTTTCCACATCCAGTGAGATGATGCAGAATAGCTCCTGGAATATATTTTACCTGAAAGTCACAGTATCTTAGTTTATATCCTGTGGGCCTGTCCTGCCAATCAAGAAATATCAGGAATAGGTTTCCAGAGCAATAGAACAAAGAATGGGTGCAAATATCCCTTAATGCACAGGTCAGTTTGCTTTGGAATGTTGTGTGCTACTGCTTTCATATGTGTGAATACAGTCTTTCTCCAGATAAAACAGACATGGAAAACAGTGTAATTCCAGTAATTAATATCGGCTGTTGAGAGCAGGGCTGGTGAAGCCTGACTCATTCTTTCAACAGATAGGCCCCAAAAGCAGGAGGGAAAAGTACTTTAAAGCTCCATATGCCTTTTTCTCCAAGGAGTTTGGGAGGTTTAAAGACATTATGGTGAGAACTAGTTATATCCTAGTGAAATGGATGAGTAATAACACCATCCTTGCGGATTGCAGAGGAAATTGTGAGCACCACAGTATCTTGGTGCTGTCATAGGCACTGAGAAACTTGGATTTTTGAAAGCTATGTGGCTTCACCAAGCGTTGCATACCAAGCTGAAATTAAAACATACAACTGCACAGTCCCATCATGTACTGGAAACAAGAAATCTGTGGTTATCTGCACGTCTGATCTGGTCCCTGGAACAAATTCATATAGTCCAGCAAAAACATGGCTATCTAATGCAATCCAGCTCCTGAATAAAAATCATTCACATGGTCTGTCTTATTATCTGCCAAGAAATTTCATAACCCTGATCTAATCATACAGAGGTGTAATGCAGGTTGGCTTACAGTGATGATCCAGCAACTCCACTGATGGTAGTCTGTATTGCACGGTATTTTCTGGGTCATTTTCTTACCTTGAACTTTTTTTTTTTTTTTTCATTTACTCTTGTCAGTGAGACACAATCTTTGTGTAACCACCCCCTGAGCCTAGCGGATACCTGGGTTATTATTGAGTGATAATGTAATCTGTGTTGTAGCACCATGTTTTACAGTTCCATGTATTCTCCCATTATGACATGCATTTAACATGGCATACTGAACAGCCAGTTAATAATTGAAAGGGAGATGTTCCTTGCAGGAAAAAACACCTGTCAATAGATGGGAGGTCAGGGTCTGTGTACCAATGCTCAGTGGGCACCGCCAGTACGTGCCCTTTGGCTGTCTGCTTAAGACACGCTGTTCTATTGCCTGTAATGGAAGGAAGGATCCTAGACAAATTTTCTGCACTGTTACCCTTACAACTCTATGACTTTCAAACTGAACAGCGTGATCAGCTGAATCTGGAACCTTCTCTTCTGGATTCAGTTAAACCATCTCCAGTAGGTGTGATGTTTATGTCTGGCACATAAAGGCATCTCTGAAGATCAGACTTTGGATCGTAGGTTGATAAAGCAGCATGTGTCTTCACTTCCTACAGCCCTAATCCTGACTTGTGTTGTGCATGCACGGGACCAAATCCATGTCCAGATTTGTGTTTAATGCACTGAATTGTAGGCTCATTCATCAACTCCCAAAGGCTGCTTATTTAATAACTTGTATATAGGACCCCACGGAGGAAAGCCCAGTCTTTGAGGGGAGCCTCTAGACTGTCAGAATATAATATCTAACAGTGAAAAAACTGGAGACTTAGTTACGTATCTCAGTAACATGGTGCTTTGTAGATGTCCAAATGTTACATACAAGGAATACTCACAAGAACTTTAGTGGTAGAATTAAGAATAGAACACATAGATTTCAGATTTATATTTATTTATTCAACCTGAATTCTGTTTTTTGCATGTCTGGCTAATATATAGACTAGCAAGACATTTGTAGGATCATAAAGCTTAACCCTCTCCCCCATCCCTACAAACTAGCCAGGCTGGTACCTGCTGTAACAACATGATTACAGGAGCAGAGGATCACTTAAGCAAAATGATTTGAAAAAGACTCCACGTAGGTTTTCTGCTCCATGTGTGTATTCCCTGGGATGATACTTAAGCTTTGATGCTTGACAGTAGAACATTTTCTCTGTGTGCAGACAGCTGTGGCTGGATAAAGGACTCTGGGCATTAACATGGCCAGTCATTGATTAATATGGATGGGCATCTCCAAATTGATTATTGTAAAATCAGGGTGGTATAAAAAGGCCCAAAGGAAAAATCAACATATGCTGCTGTGTTGAAAATTATTAATGCTAACTGTGTATCACCAGTAACTGTGTTCAGCTTACAATACTTTCAGCTCAAAATCAATTCTGAGGCCTTTAATGAATCAAGTAGTCTTTACTGACGTGACTAATACGACTATAAAATAAATTATTTCAGGATGGATTCTCTGGAATGGCAAAGAGCAGAAATGCATCTTTACCCTTGAAGAGGAAATGACAGTCACAGTATATTTGCATACAGAGGCTGTGTGCACTGAACACCCCTAGAATGAATTAACTTACAGAAAACAGGTAAACAGGTGCTGCAGGAAAGGTTTTGCTGCAAACTCACACACACACACAAAAAAAAAAAAAAAGGATGGACCTGCTAGTCATCTCTATCTACAGCACTGAGTAATATTGCAAAAGTCCCTGTTTGTTTTCTTCCAGGTTCTCATGGCAGTCTTGCCAAGACGTGACCACAGCGAATGGCCAGAGGCTCTGCTGGGTTTTATCCACCCTCGGTGAGATGGTTACCACAGATTCCCCTGGACTATTTAAAAAAACACAAAGAGCAGAAAGCCCACGCTGTTGGATGCCATCTGCTCTCCCTCTGCAGCCGCTTATTCCATTCCCCCTGCCCAGCCCTGGACAGATGGTGTCCATCCCCTCCCAGCCCTCTCGGGGGACAGGGGACCGCGCTCCTGCTGCTCTGCGGGGGATGAGGAACGGAGGTGTCGCAAGCTGGGGCGACCTGAGAGGAGGCTCCGGGGGTGATCCCGAGCCTTGCGGAGGCGGCCGGCTCCTCCAGCCCCGCCGAAGGAGCTGCCTCCTGCCTGGGCTGGGCCGGGAAGCGGGGCCGGGCAGGTGGTTATTGTCCCCGGCGGGAAGATGGAGGCGGCTGGCGGGGAGCGGTGAACGCCGCGGGCTGCGCC
>NW_020799122.1:6591875-6614979 GCF_003259725.1 Athene cunicularia | reverse complement strand
GGGCGGCCGCCGGGCCCAGGGGGCGGGAAGGGAGCCTGGGGGAAAACGCCTTTCTCCGCAGAAAACGCTCACACGCACCTAACTGAGCCGCCCTCATAGAGACACAGACTTTATTTTATTCCTGAACTTCACTTGTTTTCTTTCTCTGGCTGGGTCTCCTGGCCTGGGTGTGATTATTTAACTTATTTCTGCGGTGGCACCAGCGCTGAGGGTGTGACTGAGCACTGTGGGGCGGCGATGGAGAAAATCATGTTTTGTTTGTTAAAAGACAAATGACATCTGCCAGAAATAAAAAGGCGAATGACTGGGGTTTTCCCAAAAAATGCAAGAGAGAAGACCAACTGTCTTGGGTAGGAGCAGTTGTGCCCGATGAGCTGAGATTTGTAGAACTAACGCAAATTCTCTGAAATTATGCATTTATTTGCAGTTATTATTTATTTGCAAATCCTCATGCTCTGCAAATTCAAAGTAATGGGATGTGAATTTAAGAAGAAAGTTAATTTGTTATTTAATACATTATAATAATTAGTTTATCCTCACAAGGCATATGTCGGAGAGGTAAATGAGGGAGTCTTTCCAGTCTACCAGAAATATGAACCTCTAAATCCATTGTTATATGCCTTATGTTATAAACAAAGCTGCCCTTAAAATGCCAGTACGGGGGTGACTGCTAGGTAGCATGGATGCATCTTACACCTTTGAAAGTATGATTTTACCCGTATAAATATCTCAGCTCTGAGACTTGGAACAATCTAGAGCAGCAAACGTGAAGATGAGCTGCTGAAAATTCCGTTAAGAGGGTTGGGTTTTTTTGTCAGCGTGGATATTTTGATCCATGTTTGTACCTCTTTACAGCCCTGACAGATTTAGCTGTATCAGCAGTCATGCTTAGAGGTGGGTCTGACCTTGCAATCTCCTGAAGAAGTGCCTGCCAGTTTCTTCAGACTTTTCTCTCATGTCTGCTCCACCCTCCTTAGAACTGGAGAGTCCTTCTCCGCTCGCTTCTTCCTCCTCATGTTTTAAATATGAAGGCTGTGCTTTATTTTTCCATCTGGTTCTTGCAGTTAGGGGGCACCATTTACAGTTATGACCTGTCTGGCTCCGTGTGGGAGGCATCGATTTTGGAAAAATGCGCTTTAAGCTACTGAGAAAACTCCCTGTTTTTTAGAACTTCTCTTTTGTTGTTGTGTTAAATGTAGCTTCTGATCTAGATCGCTCGTTTCTACTGACGAGTGCTGCATAATTCTGTGGAACTGCAGTCAGCTCCTGGGCTTTTTTTATGCTGCTTGACAGGCTTTATGTGGGCTTGGTGCTAAGGAGTTCTCTCTGACCTCAAATTCCTTGATAGACAATCTGTCAGCTTTGGAAATTCCAGGAGAGTGGAAGAAAGAGGATACAGTGCCGGTGTATGGTATCTTTTCATGCATGTATATCAGCATTTCAGCCGTTCTCTGCTCCTCCGTTTTATACTTGTTAGGTGTCTGGAATTGTACAGTTTTTATTGGGTTCTTATGATTAATGCCTTCTTTTCCAGGGGTTTGCCACCACCGCAACAGCAACAGATGCTGAGCTTACGGGCAACAAATCAACCATCGCTGCTCAATGCCAATCCTATGCTTCAGCGGGCCTTACTCATGCAGCAGATGCAAGGTACTGTCGTTATGGGAGACGCTTACTTATTTGAGTTATTTAATCATCCTTCATGGACTGAAACCATAGTATGGCTATTTCTTGCTGAACCATTGCAGTCCTTGTATTTGGCAGTTCCGTTTGTCATCCTTTTTTTTTTTTTTTTTTTTTTTTTTCCTCTTCAAATTTGTCCATAGTCTGCATCACAGAGGTTCTTCAGTTGTTGAAAATCCCATGTGCCAAATTATTCACAACTGGGAATAGCACTAGAAGGTATCAGGTTAGATACTAAATATGTGTCTTCCCTCTTAGACTTGGTGGAGAGATATTTTTCCATCCATATATTTAGATAAAATACTTAGATTTGTTTGTCTTTCTTGGTTGGAAGGTTAAAACAATTTTTGTTCTCTGTTACATACATGCTAACCCTGTTTGCAGGAGCTGCTTGTCTTTGTCCAAACTTAGTGCAGTACGAAGTATATTGTGATGGAAAATGGTTCTGGTTTCAATTGTCTTGTGAAATTTCAATTCCCTGAAATGACTGTAATTTGTGTGGTGGATAATATCACTGTTCTTCCATCACCATGTTTTCACAAGTGGATTTTTTGCCAGATGTGGTTTTTAAAAAACAAATTTATGAAGCTGCCTTAATAATAGCATTGCTAACATAACGTACTAGGAATAAAGCTATGTCTTTATTTTTGCTCATGTCTTAACCTGACAGCTCTTTTCAACACAGAAAATCAGTACCTGGGATAGTTTTAAAGTGCCTAGTTTAGATTAATGCCTGCAGTTTTTATCTTGCCTGTGAATCATGCCCAGATGTGAAGACAATAGATTTATTCTGCATGTTGTTAACTCTCCTTTTGTTCTCTCTTGCCCATTTAACGAGAGGGCTCTCTAGTGACTCCAGTGGCTCTCTACAGATCTCTCTCAGGTTGTAGGGAAACTGGCAGTGAAAAAAGACAAGCCATGCTCTGAAGATAGGTGTATATATTTGTGTCAGGAAAAAAGTCTGACTCCACTTTAGTCAGCCATACTCTTTTCAGATGTGTTTGATGTTAGCATGGGCTGACCTTTTCCCTAAAGCAAAACATTTTATTGAGGAGTTATATTTAAATAGTATGCCAAGGACCGGAGGCAAATTAAATATGAGAGCAGGATAAGGTCTGTTAATGAACGCTGTTATATGCACTTTGTCTTAGTGTTGTTCCTCTTCTTTTCACTTCTACATGCTGAGTTGAGTTGTGACTTCTCTTTAAATAATCTACATCAGCTGCCCACCGGTAACATGTAATAGGGTTGCAGTGTCCAGCATGGCCCTTCTTAGGAATCTGAAATATTTTGTCATTCAGGTTTGGGTTACATGTAAGAATATCTGATGCTGTAGTATTTCTGTACCTGGGAAACATCAGCATAAATAATTCATTGACTGTATGTGGCTTCAGCAGTGGGAATAGGAAAAAAAAATACTTCAAGTTGCAATGGATGTGCGTTTTTCTAAAGGTACTAAACCGAGAGCAGGAGATGATTCAAGTTGCAATGGATGTGCGTTTTTCTAAAGGTACTAAACCGAGAGCAGGAGATGATTTCTTGCTTTATAGACTTTTTTAATACAGCTATGGTTTTTTTTACAGTAAGAGATTATTTATGGTAAGTAATAAGAGATTAGATTACTTTTGAAGACAAACATGGGAGAGTACTTCCTATTGTGTTGCAGGCTTTAAACAGTGTAGCTTGTTTTTTCAGATTTTGGGTGCCCATCTCCAAATTTCTCTGCCTTGTTTTGACAGCTGCCAAAAAGCCAGAGTATGCACTAATAAGTGAGAAATGAAGAACTGTGGTATAAGTCCAGGTTCTCAGAATGTTGGACAGCTTCTGAGGGTATAGCTGAGGCATCTGTGCTTCCATTCCCTCACCCCTGAAATGGGGATAGCAATGACTGCCTTCGTAAGAAAATGTTGAGACTTAGTTAATAGTCTGTGGATGCTGAAAAGAACTGTTCAGAAAGCAGAGCATTATAATTGGAAATGGCAGAGTCTCAAGTGTCGGATTTTAGGTTGACATGTTGAGCTTGCATGACAACCAGGTGGCAGAGAAGACTGTGGAATCTTTTGTTTGAAAAGTCCAGTGTTGTTTAAATGAAATGCTGTTACTGTCTTGTGTTAAATAGCATCCATACTATGGCGTGAGCTGCCAGCTGCACAAATGTGGGATGAATTTTCCTTTTTTACAGAGGATTTTTGTAAAACGAGACGTTGTTTGTTGCAAACACAAGCGCTAGTGTGCTCAGATCAAATAATTGCTCTAATGATCTTAGCCTGAAGTGACAATTATAATTAAATAGCCTGATACATAGTAATAGTTGCTATCACATCAAATTGTTCGATGAGGGCTGAAGAGCGTAGAGCATAGAGCACCCATACAGTGCCCACTAAAGTACAGGGTTTTGCAGGGAGGAGCCCTTCCCCTCTCTACCTGCTTCTTGTACAGGTGGAAGATTTTCTCTCTCCTTGGCACGCCGCAGGGTGGTGATGCTGTGTGTTTGCATTTATAGGAAACCTGCGTGGATTTAACATGACAGCGCCAGCACTGCAGCAGTTTTTCCCTCAGGCTACAAGACATTCCCTCCTGGGGCCACCACCTGTCGGGGTCTCCTTAAAGCCAACTCGGCTGGGCTTCCCCAGCCTTCCCTTCCAGCGGCAGAACCGGACCTTTCGCAAGGTGGGCTTGTAGTCTCCAACTGGTCGGGAGCTTTGTGCTCCTTTAGCACTTGCAGCAGTTGATGGTATTGTAGGTGGAGAACAAAAGAGAAGGGAGAGAACCTCACAATGAAAACTACGTTTTGCACCATGCTACTGACACAGAAATGCAGAAATAAGTCCATCCCTAATGTTCTTGTGGTCCATATTTACATTTATGATGCAAAGGTTTCTTGTCACTTCTTGCTCAAGAGAGAGAATTCTTCATAGCAGAACTGTTTAAACCCAATATATAAAACGAGCCTTTAGAAGTATCAGCTTCAAAGTAATTAAAATAGAAGAAATCCTGGCTGAGTGCTTTGCTCTTCAGAGGCCAGAGTTCTGCCCCATTAGCTTTTCAAAGCAGTTTTTCCCGAACAACTTGCTTATACCATGGACATGTCACTGCCTCTTTTAGTTGTTTTTCCTTTTTTTTAAGATCAGGATCATATTTGTTCCTGTGGATTTTGTAAAATTATTATTTTTTTGGTAAAAACCTTTCTCACTCATCACCGTTAAGACCTCTTTTGTATACTGAAAATGGTTCTTGGATTATTTGACTGGTACTTCCCTCCTCTTAGGTTAGCTTTTGTATATTTGGCCCCATTCTGTTCAAGAGATGTGGTGGATAAGGTAGACTTCCACTCTTGGACAGTCCTTTCTCCAGAGTCAAAAGGAAAGGGGATTATTTTGGACTATTCTTTTTCCCTGCCCATGCACCTCTTGCTAGAGTCCCTCTGAAGTGACCCTACTCTCTGCAAGCAGCTGGGTCTCCTACAGCTGCTACTTAAAGCACTGGAGAAGTGTCATGGGTCGAGTACCTTGCTCTGTTTAACCATGTAAACTTGCCTGAAGCCAGGCAGTCCATTGTAAATCATATATTCCCTTCCATTACCCTGTGCTGGAATTCCTGTTACTGCCTCACAGTAAAACTTTGGTGCTTTGGGCAGTGTGTTAAGTTTGAGGAAGGACCAAGAGCTGGCAGTGACTCTCTGCCCATTGCAGGACTTCCAGAGGGTCCCTGACAGGAAGCGGGAACTAGATCCTGGTTCTTCATCTCAGACACAAGGTGATGAGAAAATGGAAATCCCAGAGGGAGTGCAGGCAGGGTCAGAGCAGAACAACTCCTCACCATCCACAGGTAAGGGGGAGCCTGTAGTGAAACAAATGCTTCTAGATGTTACAAAATTCTCATGGCTGTTCCCACAGCAAAGACTGGAGATGACTTCGGTCTTAATCAGCTACATTTCTCTCTAACTGTAAATACTTAAACTGCCTGTGATGGCCCTCTGCTAGGTGCTTCATATATCCTTTTTACCTGTATATTTTTTGTTTTTATAAGCTAGCTCCATATCTCTCCATTGTAGCCTCTCAGAAGTCACTTTGACAGTGAGCCCCATTTAAGATGGGGGGAAAAAAACCCCAAAACTGTTTTGAAATTAAAGCCTCCACATTGCCTTAACATCTCATGGAGTGAAATACATAAAGCAGAACCAGTTGCTATCAACATGCTAAGGAAAAGATGAGTTGAAAGAGTACTTGTACTCCAGCTGCCAGCGCAGAAGCTGCTGGGACTGAATCTCTTACAGTGTCAGATACAATACAGATGTGGGAATGTTATTTCTGACCGAAGACTGTCTGATCTAAAAATGCAGGGATATGATGAGGTTGTGACTGGTGTATATGCAGTGGCAAGAATTACCTGATTAAATGGTTTCTGTCAGGTAGATATGTCACCTTGACTTACATTAATGTTCCTGTGATCTGGGCTCTTGTCACCTAGGTACGGGACTGAGACCCACTTAGCAGACATAAACAGATTTCTTTCTGGACAACACCTCATACAGTGACATCTGCAATAAAACTCAAATCTCTTAGGTCATTATCTAACCTTGTCACTACAATTCTCAAATTCAGAATAAGCAAGTGTATAGTATTATTTGCTCTAACAGAGCTTTATTGGCATTGGCCATTCAGTTAGGGAACATTGCTCAGGGTGGCATGGTCTGCTTTGTTAAGGAGATCTTCTGTGTTCCTGCAGAGCCAAGAACTCCAATAGAATCTGCGTTGAACACTGAGCCTGCAGCAAAAAGACTGAAGAGGTATTTATTGAATGGGGTGTTGAAATAGTTACTGAGTTTAGAATTGTTATCTAATTTTATATTTTAATAATTAGGGCTGTACTGTACTGGCCTGATGTCTAACATGTAGGAGGTATTTCAGATGCTCGTGGACAATCAGAAAATGTCATGATGCTTGCTGAGATACAGGGTGTTGTAGGGTTTGCTATGGATGATCCAACTATAAGAGATGCAGCTCATGTAAATGTGCCTGCCAGGATTCTTGTAAGAAGCAGAAAGGTTCTTTTCTATTCTGATATATTTCTCTAATTTTCTTCCCTAAATGTCAAAAAGGGAAATGAGCAGCCATGTATCAGCAGAGAGGAAAAGCCTTGGAATATATTAGGTTACTGTAGGTGTAGGAGAGGGCAATTTATTTTGAAGTATGAGAAAGGGAAGGGAATCTATACTCCCTAGTATCCAAGCCCGCATCCATGAGCGGTGAGTTCTGTATTCCCTCTGCAAGGATCGTCTTGCCAGTACCCCTGTCTGCTGGGTAAAAACAATCAAAGGCAACCCCATGATCCGCAAGGGATGGCCAGCACGCTGGCCAGCTTGCTGGCCACGGCGGGCCCATGGTGGCCCTCCCTGCCTCCTGGTGGGGTGCAGGAAGGCAGAGACCGGGCTGCATTGCCATCTAGTGGGAAGGCACGTCACGGAGCTCCTGGTGCCATCTGCGCCGCGCTGCACCTCTCCCAGGACTGTCGCTGTGAGCTGGTGTAGAGGGAGTGAATCCGGATTTCTGGAGGCATGGATTTGAGAATTCTCCAACATATGTTAATGACTATGAGTCAGGACTCCTGGGTCCTCTTATCTTCCCTGTTAACAATTCACCATGTGGTTTCGGACAAGTTTCTTCACCTCTCTGTTTCCCATCTGTGGATTAGAGATTAATGGCTAGCTTTAGGGAGAATATTCCATGATTACTTTGATGTTCAGATATTACCTTGATCATGTAAAACATTAAAGAGTGATAAATATTATGTGAGCAGGGACCATCGTGAATTACGGACTCTGATTAGCAAGGAAGTGAATAAATTCAATTAAAGCTAAGTCGAATGCATTTGAGCCTATGCTTTGTTAATCTGTTTGCCAAAACTAATTTAATTTTAATTACATTAATATTTAGTAGGGTATTAATCAAAGTCCTGTTACATACACTGAAAAAAGAATCAAGTTTGAGGAATGACAGATCTCACTGCAACAAGCCTGCTATTAGGAAAATCCTTTCCTAAACGGTAGTTAGGGACTGCCAGATTTGATGCATATATTATGGCTGGTGTTTACTTAGAATAGATCATTCCTTAGATTTTTTATTTTTTTTTAAAGTGTTTCTGTTTACTTCCAATGAACAGTTGATGGATTTCTAAAAAAAGAGTTTACTCCTATTGCCCTTCACAGATGAGAAGGGTATTCCCCCCATCCATGTCACAAACTTTTGTTTCGTGCTTCGTTGTTCCATTTCCCTTTGGCCAGGAATACCAGCCTCCTCCTTCATTTCAGGTTTTTCCCACTTCTGCCTTTTCTCCTATGTACCATCTGTATGCCTGGAACAACATCCTCATTCCAGTGCAGAAAGCACTCATCATCTTCAAATCTTCCTTGAACACCCACTTCTTCTAGCATGGCCTGACAAGTATCCATTATAATACCATTTCCCCCTTAGATCCTGGTCGTGATGGGTTTTGCTCCACTAGATTGCTCCTTAGATTTACAGTTTAGACTGCGGACCCTTGCCCTGGAGTGCTGTCACCATCTGTGTGTGGTATAGTGTTGAGCCTGCTGGCAGTACTTGACAAATAATGTTAATGCCAGCCACTCTTGTTTTCTTCATGTTTGCACTGCCCAAACCCTACTGCATATTTATAGCCATGTAACCCAGTTACATTATCACTTATCAGTCTGATAAATCATGCGGTGCGTGTGTGTTTGGATCCCTGGATGCAATACCTGCATAGTCTGTGTTCTTGCTTGTGTAGAACTTGCTGCTCCCTGTTCCCTCTTGGCAGAAGGACACCAGCAGGTGGGATATCGAGCGGGCCTGAGAGAGAAGGCATTCAAGCCATGGTGAAAAGTGTTAGCCCTGATGGCAAAAGGGGAGATGAGAAAGATATTGTAAAGTACACTTTATGCCCTCTGGAAGTCAACTGTTTATTTGCAGCAGTCCCTCTGTGATCTTTTTTTCTCCTCAGCAGATCACAAGTACCAAATAAAACAAAGTCCTTTTGAATTGCATCTTGTACGGTTCCACTTCCTCCACAAGCAGAACTGTAGGGACTCTGGACAAAATATGGCCGATATGAATAGAGCGGGCAGTTTTGATGAAGTCCCTGTAAGACACCATTGAGGACCCTTTCAGTTCTGACAGGTGTCTGTTCCCTCATGCAGCCTGGAGTACTGTCCGGGTATTGCAGTTTCCCTGCAGGTCACCAATCAAGACTGGAGTGAGCTCTCAGAACTCCTATTAAGAATATTTCCTGTATGAACTTATTTCCCTGCAGACCTCTTGCAGGAGAGGGCAGTGATCCAGAAAAATCAGTTGTAACCTTCTTGTCCAGATCATTTGGTTGCTGTTTCTGAATCTGTTCTAGAGTGCCTGCTCTTCATTCTTATTTATTTCTGCTGAATCCTTGCCTGAAATGCCACTTCTAGTAGATTATTGATTTGGTGGTTTAGTGGACAGTGCTTAGTTGGGGTAGCTTAGGCCCCCACCTGTGCTTTGGTTTGTCTTCTGAATCTCTTTGTCTGTAACATGGCAAATAATGTTATTTTCTTGATATCCTTGAAGTGTGACTGAGGAGTCTGCATTAGAGGATGCAATGGACAGCAAGGAAGCAGGAGAATCAAGCACCCATGTCCGAGCTGATGGTGAGTTGCTGGGCACCATGATTTACACTTTAAGGGCACTCTTTGCTGGAAGTGCACCTGTAGATCAGCATCTGTAGATCCCATGGGTCTTGTCAGAAATGTCCTTCCTCTGGTCATACGGGATGGGGAAAAGAGAAGAAAATCTAGGAACCAAATCCAAACATAGTCCCCTAAAAACTGCTGCCTACCAAATGCAAATGATGGGAAGTTTCCCTCTTGAATAAGGATTTCTTGGGAGAAAGGTTTGTGAACTGGGCTTCTGGCCAACAGCACTGTGAGGAAATTCATTCACCTGCTGCTTTGTTTTTTTCTGTCATTGCTCTTTTGATTTAAGGCAGCTAAAAGGACTCACTCTTCCTAGGTACAGACAATGCAAAGGAGTACACAACTGAAGATCTCTCTAAAGAGAGGAAATTCTCTGAGGAACCAAAGGCTCCTGAGGTGAGTAGACACCACTCCATACAGGCTGGGGTGGTGCAGAACGTACAACCTCCCCCTCCATCCCAGAGAAGGCTGTTGCCACTGGGAACCAGATGGCACCCACGTCTGGAGCTCTGTCTCCTGCTGGAACCTGTTGTCCCTGGCAATAAGGCATAATATGTCTGCAATTAGTGCGCAGTCTGCTCTGACTTGCTGCTTTTGTACCTCTGCTAGCCTACACCTTACCTACTGCTGGCTGTTTGTGGATGCTGGGGTTCGTTAAGATTTCAGCATTCATCTGGAAAGATGGAAACTTGAAAGAGCCACTGGAAAATATGTGTATGAGGGCCATAGCTAAATGCATCCCTTATGTTGCTGAAGAGCAGGTGTAAAAAATTTCAGGTGATGGTAATAAGGATGCAGCTGCTGTGGCACTTGCAATCACAGCAGGTATGTGCAGGTAGTGGGAGTCTGTGCTTTTGAAAAGCAGCCTGGAAAAATGAGACACAGGTGAAGCCAGCAACCTGAGAGTCTTTTGCATGAAATACCTTGCCCACAGGGTAGATGTTAAACCAGGACTTTACGCTGTGTAAATCTGTAAGCAGACAAAGATTTACATCGTGTGAATCAGACTTGATAGTCTTCCATAATTGGAGACATTTGTTGATGTGATTGAATGCAGCATCTTGCCCTTGTTGGGGTTCCTTACTCAGGTGTGGTGCTGATTTGCCTTTAGTTCTCCAGTGGAGAAATGTGAGCTGACCATGTCCTTTACCAACACATTATTTGTTGCTCCAGTCTCCAGAGCCTGAATCATACAGTGTCTACAGAGGCTGTAGGAACAAGCTCTGTACTAATAGGCTTGGTACTATGACACAAGGATTGCTGATTTGGCAGTATTGGGAGAAGGAATGTGTATGAGAACCTCTGATCAGCCTCCTGTGGATGCAAGCTTAAATGGATTTTCTTAAGGGATAGAGAGCTTAAGTTGGATACAAAAAGCAGGTGTAATTTTCAGTGTCTTTTACTGAGAGATCAGACTTGACTCTTTCTTTTGGCAGGTGTTGAGCTCTGGAGGTTCACTGAAAGTGACTATTCAGCAGAGCAGTGAGAGCAGAGCTATCAGTACAACAGCTCTAAAACCGGGGCACTGGACCTGCGAGGTGGGCACAGCTGATCCCAACCCTGAATCAGTCCTTAAATTCTACTGTTACATCTGCAAGACCAACTGCTGCAGTCAGCAGGTAAAAAACCACAGGCCTGACCGGGATATGGGTGGTCAAGAGAAGTGAATTAGATAGCTGGCCGCCATGGGGAAGTGCAGTAGGAGACTTGTTAGTAAGGGCTTGTGCTTCAGGAACAAGGAACGTAAAAAATGATGACAGGCATGCAGATAAAATAAATCTCTCCTGAAGAGCTGGCAGTCAACCTGCTAGCGAGCGAATGTGGGTGGATCCACAGGCAGCCATGCTCTTAAGCTTTCATACCATTTCATTGTTAAACAGCAGTCAAGAGAATGGAAAGCATAGCTCATGCCTATTATTTTCTGTATTTTGAATACATTTAAATGGATTTTTCTCCTAACCTCTCTCTCAGAATTTCCAATCCCACATGGCTGGAATTCAGCACCAGCAGCGACTTGGGGAGATTCAGCACATGAGCAATGTTTGTTTTGTTTCACTGCTGCCCATGGTGAAGGAGCAGAAGGTGCTGGCAGAGAAAGATGGGTAAGTGTTGGTCTGTGCTAGAAAACTCAATCTAAATGTGGACCTACATGGGTTCTACAACTCCTTACTGCACCAGGGTGCTCCTTTGTTCTAGGTAAGGTACAAAATCCCTCTGGTTTCAGGGGCCTTAATCTCCTTCAGGCAACTCCCTTCCTGCTGAAGGATACCAGCATTGACTTTGATCTGCTGTGTAGTTTTTAATACAGTAGATCAGGTTGGAGATTTGCTTTAACTGGTG
The DNA here is from genome assembly GCF_003259725.1 of Athene cunicularia. Lineage (NCBI taxonomy): Eukaryota > Metazoa > Chordata > Aves > Strigiformes > Strigidae > Athene > Athene cunicularia. Next base: position 6,603,236 of record NW_020799122.1, on the reverse strand, counting down.
CCTTTTTGTCAGTGTGAGCTAAAGCAACCTATATAAATGGCTGCCAAGGGGCGAAGATAAATCTGAGCCTATAAGGATAGCAATATTGGGGAAAACAATGCTGAGAACAGATTGTGAACTGCAGTATTCCACGGAGAATGTAAAAAGGTGTGACTTACAGATATATCCGTTGTCACTTCAGAGAGTCCCAGCAGCGATGGTGTAACACTTGTCAGATACACTTCATGGGGGATCTAATCAAACATCGCAGGACCCAAGAACACAAGGTAACAGCCATAGCATGATTTCGTCTTTGCACTGACCTTTCGTGGGGATTGAGTGGAAGTGTGTAGCATGTCCTGCTCCCCAGGCAGCAAAGTGATTGGAGTGGAGAGATGCACATGAAGTTCTGCCAGTAACATCCTTGCTAAGGGCGCTGCCGTGCTACCTCTGAACACTGGCATTTGTGGAGCTTCCAGTTATTGTGCTGTTGTGCTGTGTCAGTGTGGCCTGAAGCACCTCTAGTTTATAATCCTTGACTTTTCTCAATAAATATGGCCTATCACGGTCAATTAATTAATTGGATGGAGGAATTGGTGGGCAGCTTATAAATTTTAAAGCTAAAATTTAGGCAGGCCATCATATTTACTGGCTCCCAGGGGAGAAGTGCCAGCACACCTTTAATAAGCCACATTTGCTTTGCGTGTATTCCATCTTTTTGGCAGATAAGAGCTAGGGAGTCCTTTCTGCTGAAAAGAAGACTCTCTCTTTGGTGTCCCTGTTTTAGAGGCAGGGCTGTGACTTTGTTTCTCTCAAGATTTATCTGCATTCCTCCAAAGGGTGTCTCTTGTGACCTAATTGTCCCTCTTTCCTTAGCTGGCCAAACGCTCGCTTCGTCCTTTCTGTACTGTCTGCAGCCGCCACTTCAAGACCCCTCGCAAGTTTGTGGAGCATATGAAGTCCCCTGAGCACAAACAGAAAGCTAAAGAGGTAATACTGCCTGAGTGGCGAGCTGTGCAGGACTGGAGGCAACTACACTGTGGAGCAGATTAACTTTCTGCTTCCCTGACTATTGCAGGGATGAAATGAAGATGTGTGGTTCTTCCAATCCTGCTTTTTCATCTTTTGCTGCACTTCAGTTGTTAGAGCTTAAAGAAATTGAGTGAAAAAGGGGCAAGAAGTTAGATGTGATAGCTTTGTGCTTCTCTTGCAGTACCTTCTCATCAAATGCATTCTGTTCAGAGTCTGGGGTCTTCCTTGGTTAAATGTGAGTGCAAAGTTCATCTGTTTGGTTTTTTTTCTGTACTTGACAGGTGAGGCTAGGAGAGAAGGAGTTGGGCAGCCCAGAAGATTCAGAGGAGTTGATCACAGTGGATGCTGTTGGCTGTTTTGAAGATGATGATGATGAAGAGGAGGAGGAGGAAGGGGGAGCTGGTGAGGAAGAAGATCTGGATGTAGTGCTGGTAGAGAATGAGGATTCTGCTGCCAAGCAGGTATGCCATGCAAAAGGAGAAGGAATGGCCTCTCTGCTGTAGGATCCTGTGACTTAGTCGGTCTTTGCTGGTTTGAGCTCAGGGTCCAGTCAGGGTCCAGTCAACCTTGAATCCTACAGTGGGAGGGTGAGGGCTCTGGGGTTCTTCAAGAGCATTGGATGATGCAAAAGAGAATCGGGCACTATGCACGGAATGCCAGAGGGTGTTTCTGCTGTGCCGCACAGCTCCTACTGTTGTCTTCAAATATTACCTTGTTGAGGACCACAAGCAATGTTTTTTCAAGGGAAAGAATTTCTGACAAAGACATTGACATAATTTCTTTGAATAACCCAGCAGTAGCTTGATCTCAGAGAAAACACATGCGTGAAGGTTTATCTTGATAAATATTTTCCCAGTAGAGAGCGGTTACCAGGGAGGAGGTACATAGCTAAGCTACTTCAGGCTTGGAGTTCAAGGGGGTTTTTTTAACCCTTGTAATGAAGTGGCCTGCTGACACTGGGTTTTGTATCTGGCCCTAACCAGGTACTGTGCAACTCTGTCTCTGGTATGTGAATCCTCTGATTTGCTCCCAAGCTTACCAGAAAAATGTAAGAGCCCAGGAAGGAAATTGGCATAGATACAGTAGGCACTAATGTTCTTTTGGTTTCCAGACTGGGCTGAAGGAAGTGTCTTTGGAGGATTATGAAGGAAGTGAGAAGTATTGTCCAGACACAGCCTATGGTAAGCAAGCAGAGTTAACCACAAAGGCCCACAGAGCCTTCTCTGGTCACATGCTGTATCTGTAAGAGAGGATGGTCTCTACCTACTGCTGGAATGACTTCTTGGGCCATGGGTGCTCCAGCATCTGCATTGGACTGGGGCAGGTCACTGCTGCCTGGAGAATGAGCCTAAATGTTGCTTTATTACTGTGTGATAAAACATAAGGTTGTGATTGATGTTTGTCAGCTGCCTTTTGCTTTGAAGAAGAAAGGATGAGAGCCAGATACCTTACTAAGGTAGGAAGTGGGACAAGTAGAGCAGGAGTACTGAAGAAAGTAGGTAGCAAATGAGGGATGCTCCGGAAAGATGGATCCTGAAAGCATGTTGATTAGAATGCTTTCCAACAGAATGCAGCTTGTGTAGAGATACTGAGCAGTACTGACAGTATCGAACTCTCTGCCAGAGCCCAAACTGTGCATGTGTCCTCCGCTTCAGAGCCCCCACGCTCTACCTAGCAGTTATCCAGACATGTTGCTGGGCTGGTGGGCAGTGTTGCCTCCAGATGGCTGTCTCTGGTCCCCACCCTGTAAGCGATTCTGACTTCAAACCTCTAATGGCCACTCGTGTTGTGAGGAGGGCAGCTCTGCAGAGGCTGTTTTGTGCCCAAGGAGAGCTCTGTTTACACCAATCTTCCATATCGCCTGTAACCTTCCACTATCGTGTGGCAGATGGAATAATGATTCATGCTGTGAATGTTCTCTGCGTGTTCCTCTTGCGCGCCTGCTGTCTTCTGCTTGGTTTGATCCCATTACATTAGATCACATGTTCTCTGTAGTTTTCCATTGTATTCTTTTTTTCCCTTTTCCCCCCCTTAATGCTCTGTGTAGTTTCTTTGCTCTGGCAGCCAGATTTCTCTCTGAATATCAACCACACAGCCATTCCATGGTAAGATGAGATATTCAGCAAGTCATCTTGCAAATCCCCGATTAACAGAAGCAAAGCTTTCCACTTTCCTTTTTCTTCCTCCCCTTCCCTTCCCTTTTAACATGCTTTCATTATTTGAGTTCCATTCAATGTGATCTGTGATTTCCCTTCCCCTCCCGTTTCGCAGGCCTGGATTTTCTGGTCCCCGTCGCAGGTTACCTCTGCAGGCTGTGTCACAAATTCTACCATAGCGACTCTGCTGCCCGGCTCGCACACTGCAAGTCCCTGATGCATTTTGAGAACTTTCAGGTTAGACCCTTTGGCGATTGCATGGCCTGGCATTTGTTACCCCTGTGTGTGTCTCTTCAGTGTGTCCACCATGTTAGCTGTCTTGTCTTCAGTCCATTTCTGTCATCCTGCGTGTCCATTGTGCCATAGCTTTCTCCTGGTGTGCTCTGTGTTTTGTCTTCCATCACCCCTGTAGATCTGAAACCAGTCTGGTCCTGCTTCCCAGCTACTGCTGCTGTCACCTTGTTGCCCATTTCTGGCTGGAAATCTTCCTCAGAGCTCTGTTTGCTGAACCTGTGGAGTCTGTTGTTCAGTCTAGGCCTCTTCTCTGTAGACAGATTACAGGTGGGCCGAGATGGGGGAAGAACAAGAGACAGAGACTGTTCCTTTTAAAGAAAGCTGGTACTTACGCATCTTTTCATGCTATACTAGAGGAACAGCTCCTTTAGCCAAAATTGTGGGTGTGATTCATCCATGAAGGAGACTGGTAAAATCAGCTACTCGCCTTAGAAATCTGGAAATTTGACATAACTACAAGCTGGTTAGAATCCATTTGGTCCCCAGGGTCAGCCTGCAACAGGAAGTCAGTCTGTCTGTCTGTCTGCTCCCCTTTCCCAGAAACTCCTTAGCACAAAGCTGTGCCAGCTGATGCTGCTCCTTTGCTTTACTGGCTCCACCTAAAGAAGCCGTATTGCCCCTTGCTGCTTTCGTATCTAGAAGCTTTTCCTACTGGGCTGGCCTGGAATCTGCCTCCATCGTTCTGTCCTTGTTGACTTGCCAGGGGGTGAGGGGCCTGGATTAGTACCTTGTGGTGGGTACGCAGGGCCTGCACTGTCTCTGCCCTCTCCCGTGACCTGGGCCCTGCCTGTGCAGGAGAGCGGTGTTCCCTGACCCTGGCAAGGAGAGGCTCCCACACCGACTTTGTCCTCTGCCTGCACCCAAAACCTGCTCCAACAAAAGCTGCTGGTGCTTCCCTAAACACTTTGATAGTGTTTAAAAAAAAAAGAAACTCAAACACCCCACCCCACCCCCCTCCCAAAAAAAAACCCCTTTGTGTTTGTTTTTCTTCTAGTCTTCAGACAGGTTAACTATTCCTAGTCAACTGTCACTGCCTCCAGCAAGGGGTGGGGTGCTGCAGGAGCCAGCACTTAGAGCACTGGATTTGGAATGGCAAGTAGCAGAAGACCACAGCTGTTCCTTCATGGTTGCTCATCCTCTCCCACTCCTGCAGCTAGTCATTTCAGGAATGAAGGAATCGGCCTTGCAGTTTTCCTGGCTTATTTTAGATGAGCTTAGAGTGAAACTGCAGCAGCAGTGTGTATGCCTCCCTTTTGGCCCACTTAGAGCTGAAATCAGATGCTCTTCAAATGGATGCCAGAGTGACCAGGGGGGATTATTTATGACAAGAGTCCAACCTTAAATATCTGCAGGCAGATAACTATTATTTTTGGCTGCCTAGGTGCCTTGGGGTTGTCACAGTCTGAGTTAAATCACTGCCAGTTTCTGGGGTACTCTTATCAGAGTAGCTCAGCAGAGGGTTTCAAAGCAGAGAATTGTCTGCTGGTGAGGTAGTTCACAGCATCACTCTGAAAACAAACTGGCATACTTGAACCTGGTTTAGTTTGGGTACAACATTATGACTTTACTGATCTAGTTCCAGTGAATTATGATATTGTGCATATCCCACTATTTGAGGACAGATAAAGAACAAGCTTGCAGTGATAAACTGAATTACAATGTAAAGCTGCCCAGCTGATATGCTGAAATTCCACAGTAGCACTGCTTAAAGCAGTGGTGAAAGCCAGTGCACTCAACATAGTCTTAAATTGTCAGGTCTAATGCTAGTGCCAGTTCAAGGGACCCTTTAGCAGAAAGCTGAAAGCGAGTTGATTGTGGAGGGAACAGCTGTGTAAAAGAGGGAGCTTTGTTTTATTTCTTTAGCTCATGCTCTGCCTGTACCTTGAAGACCAGATTCCTACTGCATGTTAGCTAGCTATACGGAGTTGTTTTTCTGAAATCCAGTGTTGAAAATGGCTAGTAGCCATTTTAATCTCTTCACACATCATGAGAGTGCAAATGAGTCATTTTATTGATGGTATGCTTACTTTTATTCTGTAGAGAACCTCCATACCTTGTAATAAGATATTCTTGATATGCTAGTGTTCCTGTCAACAGTTTCACTGACTGCACAGATTGTATCGAGTGAAAAAATCTTAACCTCTCAATTTAAGTCTTGTTTTGGCTGATAAACATTAAATCACACCTCTGTAGCCAAGGGCAGTGCATAGCCTCCTATATCCAGGGTACATGTCCAGAGTTATGTCCTGGCAGTAGCTGAAGCAAGAGCTGTCACTTGCACTGTTACATCTACAGAGTCATGAGTCTGACTGAGATTAACAGTTGCCAGAACATGATTTTTGTCTCAGGAGCCTCAGGTCTGCCATGCACTCGCTCAGCATTAAGTAATGCAAGAGGGACTTCAGTTTTTAATGTCGCCACTTTTCCTCACAGGAGCTGACCCTTCTCTGCTTGAAAGTCTCAGCAGCCAGGCCAGGAGAGCTGCCGAGACAAGTCGTGCCCCTGCAGATTCTAGCTGCCACTCACCACTGTTTTTGTACAGGTTTTCCTGGACCAGCTGCCACTTGGTGCAGTGACGGGAACTGAGCTGGGCTTGTCTCTCACATTGCTTTGTTTGTATTTGCAGAGATACAAGGCAGCGAGGCATCGTGCCACAGCTGCCTACCCCGAGGCTCCTTTGCATTCCCAGGGCTCCAGCTCCCAATTGCTGGATGATCCGAAACAGCCTCCTGCTACAACAGCAGAGACCAGCAAGAAGGTGAATGATGATTATGGGATAGACAAGGAGGGTACAGAGCTCTCAGCCCCGCAACAAGAAGCTTCAAGGTCTTTGGAGGGTAAGGGTGAGCTGGCCACCTCTGTAGCAGAGGGCAAAAGCCTAGCCAGCGTGACTGATGATGTGTGTGGAATCGTGGTTGTAGAAGAAGAAAACCTACAGGAGGAGAGCAAGTCCACTACCACTGGTGCCGGGTGCCCGCTCCCTGAAGAGAGCCGCACCATAGGGGAGTTGCTGGGACACGCCGTGTGTGAGGAGGAGGAAGCCGATGCGGCCAGGCAAAGGGAAGGCACAGACGACTGCCAGGATCCAGGGAGTGGAGGGGGATTAGCACAGAATGAGGCAGCAAACACAGGCCAGGAGGCAGCGGCAGAGTTTTCCTCCCTGGCCAAAGGTGAGACAGCCAGTCTTGCCTCTGCTGGGTGCAGACGCTCTACCAGGCGCAAACCCAGATAGAGTGGCCTTAAAGGGAGAGCCCTTTCCATATGATATTTGCTGGAAATGTTTATTTTCTGAGTCTTTTAATAGAGCAAAAACCTTCAACTTTACTGCTGTTTTTATTTTAAGAATAAAATAAGCCTGGCTTTAGCGTGTCCAATACAGGATGGTGTTCGTTATTACTTGTACAGTTGGCATGTAGCAGTTATGTGGAAAGACTGAGGCTTGGATTGTTGAACCTAAAAGATGGTAATGTGATTTCCACTGGGAAGAGTTCATGAAGTAAATGGACACAGATTTATTTCTCACTAAGAATTCTTTGTAGTTCCTCTCTTGTTTCCTATCCAGGCAGAGGAAAAGTTTATCTCTTGGGAGACTGTGCCCAACTTTGCTCCTCAGAACAGTTTCCTTTCAAAGATGCACACTCCTAGACAAGCAGTGTCCTAAGCTAGGCAAGAATCTACATCTTGGTCCTTTGTTAATACTACAAGGCTTAATACAGTCTGTTCTCATAGTGGACACTCTCAGGAACAAATTTTGTTTCAAACTGATTTTAATAAAACAGATTTCTTATAAAGAACTTCTTTAACTTTCAGAAAAACTTCTTTAACTCTATAGAATTATAACAGTAAGACCTGCTTCACCATGCTGGCCCCAGGCCATCCTGACAAGATCATGAAGTTTCAGGCTGGAATGCTCAGGCGTGCTCTTGTCAAAATGTGCAGGGAGGACACTGCTCTGCCCCTCTCTAATGCCCGAGTTATTAATGTCATCTTAAGGAATTAGGTAGTTCCCAAAACCATCACCCTGGTAGCTTGTCTTATCTGCTTAGAAGGGGGATAGTAGTGTCCAGTGATCTGGGACCATCTGCCAGTATGTCGTACGTCACAGTTAACGTGAGTAATGGGAAGCTGTAGTTTCAAGACAGGAGCTGGCCTAGAGCTTCCCTCTGCAAGTCTGTCATTGGCATTACTCTTAGGGGCAAGCCTGGAGCCAGGACAGCCTCTGCCTACGTGCTTTTTGAGGGAAGAGGCTACAGCCATAACACTCCTTGCTTGGATTTAACAGTGCAAAAGAGCAGAGATCATTTTTCCTCTTTGCGAAGAGGGCCTACTCGCAAACAACCTGCATGGCATCAGGTTTCCTACAGCCAGCTTTAACCAAGTGTCAGTGCCAGGCTTGTGTTGGGGCGCAAAAAAGAACAAGCTCTCCTACATCCACCTGTGTGCTTCTGCACCTATCACACAGCTAAATAAAAACAGAACATGGAGGTGAACGGCAGGACACAACTACAGGAAGGAACAAGTAGCAGGCACGAGGTACCTCGTCTATTCAAGTTTTACATGAAATCAGTGACCAGTAAATGTCCTCTTAGCAACACTAACAGAGCTTGCAGCCAGCACGCTAGCCAGGAGGCTGTGATCCCTGCACATCAGCTTGTGTGTTCTGCTGCTCACTCTGCTGCTGGAACTCCAGGCGGGTCTGGCGGTTGGACTCCAGCAGTTCTTTCAAGCAGGCATGTAAATAATCATTCTTCTCCTCCAGGTGATCCAGGCAGGAGCTTATCTGGTCCAGCATGGAGTTTATTTCTGCGTATTCTAAAAGGAAGGGAAATGAGAGACCGAACAATGTGAAGTACATTGTCACTGCAGTCAGTGAAGGCAGTGAGAGCTCTTGCAGTTTTGCCCACAGCATTTTGGCTGTGCTTTTGCCAAGAAAGGTTGGACCAGACGATCCTTGCAGTCCCTTTCAGCCTGGTATTCTGTGATTATCTGCCACTGGGTGGGTGAAGTAAAATGCAACTGAATCCTGTGTATGTTGTGTTCACGATCAAACAAGACCAATGAGAAGCTGGAGGACTGGTAACAAGGTATAAGCCAAGTTACCTGGGCAGTACAAACCTGCTGTCGGCATATCTGACAGCCTTTGATCTTGTACATAAACAGCTACCCACGGGCTGAGTGCTAGAGCGCAGCGATCCACACTGCAACAGTACCAAATAAATCCCAAGGACAAGTCAGCCTTTTTAGCTGCCTTAGGGATCATCTTTCCTGACGAGTGCAGGCATTCTGGCAGCGTGCCGAAGTGTTTGCATTCTGGCAATTACTTGCATAAGGCTCCCAGGCTGGGGTGTGCTTCACAAGGGCCTGGATGGGGTCAGACTGCCAGAACAGCGCAGCCGTTGCTGTGGCAGGAGCAGAGATGAGCCCGAAGGTGCTGGTACTGGCATCATTATTGCCAAAGGGACCCAAGTGTGGGGCATCAAGTTCAACCAAAGGATTTTCATATACCATTAAGGCTTTGGGTACTTCAGATTAAAATCAAACTCATTTGGAATGATCCTGACAGTTGGCTCCCTAGGTACAGTCTTATTCATGGCGTTTGTCTAAGTGCAGAAGTGTTAGTACAGTGGCATTTCACAGGGACGTGTTAGCACCATTCATCAGATGAAGATCACAATCATCAAGGTTGGAAAAGACCTTGAAGATCATTCCATCCAACCATGAACCTCACACTGACCATTCCCAACTCCACCAGATCCCTCAGCATTGGGTCAACCCAACTTCTTCAACCTCTCCAGGGATGGGGACTCCCACCTGCCCTGGGCAGCCCATTCCAACGCCCAACAACCCCTTCTGCAAAGAAATCCTTCCTCAGAGCCAGTCTATCCAGTCTGATAGCTGTGCTACTCTGATGAAACATGCTTTTGGATTTCTCCCTGCAATATTCACACAATCCTGAAGAATAATAAAAAAACTAACTGAAAAAGACAAGATAAACCTCTGCTGACAAGTTACTCAGGAACCTTGGGGGTTATGGGAGACACCAGGTAGAGCCAGCCCCATGTTCCGTTCTGAAGCCACACAGGCTGAGCGACTGCAGGGAAGCAGGCAGGGAGCTGTGACCCGCGGGCTGATGTTTATGAGAATCATGGGCTGCAGGACAGGGAAAGATGCCTGTGTGGGTGGGACAAGCCCACACCTCACCAGCTGGGGCTGGCTCCTCTCCACTCAGCTCCTCCGAGCAGCTGGGGGAGCGTTGGAGCCAAGCGTGATGCACACGGTGCCTGGCTGGAGCGCTGCTCTGAGCTAACAGAGAACACTGAGAAAGTGAGGAGGATGAGGGCTGAGCCATGCTCAAACCCCCCAGCTTCACAAGTCCAACTCTGTCCCTCTCAGCTACCCCCTTGATGCTTCTGTAGGCAGGATGCCCTGGTGCCCCAGCACACCAAGCCCAGGCGCTGCCACTACCAGCAGCGTTAAAAGAACTGTTAATATTTAAATATTGCCATCATTTTCATTATGAATAGCTAAGGAGAAGTTTCATTATAAAAAAATTGTCCTCCTTTTTTTATACTATTTTGGAGTCAATCACAGCAGTGTTGCAGCCTTTGATTCCTTGGACAATTGCATACGTAGCACTTAAGATTGTTTATAAAAGCTGGGCCTTGCAGGCATATGCAGAGGTAGCATTGTGAGCAAGAGCACTGCTGAGTCCTTGCATTTAGAAACCAATCCCACAAACACTCTTTCCAAAATGGGAGTAATTATCAGTATTTTTCAAAGCCTCTTTCAAAGTATGTGAGAATGTATGTGAGTTAGAACTCTTTACTTCAGCCTAGTATTTGATGCACCAAGTTCCAGTGAAACAGTGAGCAGATGCCAAGCAGCTATGGTAACTACTTCTGACAAGTGGTATCAACTTGGCAAGAATTCTGTAATCACAGCAGGAGCCTAACTGTTCTCAGTGCCCCAAGCTATAGAAGTTGTGCAGCTTTGGGAAGTGAAAAAACTTTAACCATTTTTATATAATCTGTAAAAAAAATTTAATTGTCTTCTGTTAGTTGCAAGCTTGGTGTGGTTTTGTGGAAATGTAATCCTAATGAAAATGTTGACCAGGAGTATGGCAATCATGTTTGTTTGCTGCTCTGCATTCTTACAGGAACAGTTGCCAAAAAAAAAAAGGTTTCCTATTTGAGATCAAGGAAGTAATCCACAGCTTCAGCTCCACAAGACCAGGAAATAGCTACAGACTTTTATGACCAGCTACTGCACGCAAAGCTCCAGCGACTTAGAAGCAGAACAATTTAACGCAGACTCGATGTAGATCAGATTTAGTGACTTTCTCTGTCACATCCAATGTGTCTCCTAAATCTTCAGAAAATCTGAAACACAAGTCACTGTGATGATGCAAAGCAGTGAACACATTTGGGGTGTTTCAGGGCAGAAATGAGCCTGCTGTCACTGCAGGTGGATCACAGCCACAAGTGCAAGATTCACCTGTGTGGGTCACATCTGGAAACTGAATGGTGTTTTGGGAAACAGCACAACCCAACTCTTCACCATTTTCAAGAGTAGCAAAGTGCTTACCCTTTGAAAGATTTTCAGAGTGACCTGTACATACACATTACAGCTCTGGCATTGTCTCACTTCCTCCATTGGCTTTTTCTAACTGAACAGGTCACTATCAGAACTGTTATACTTCGGCGCTGTAGAAAGGCCCAGAAATGGAATTTGCCAAGCTAATTGCATTAAATTCACTTTTCCACCCGTGACTACTCCCAGATCTGCCCACGTGATTTGTCCTGTGGTTTCAAAATCTAAACATCCTCTTTCTCCTTGGTACGGTGTCCCACACCCTGTACACCAGCAAAAGCACTGAATAATCTTTTCAAAATTGGGGGGG
>NW_020799122.1:6586057-6591825 GCF_003259725.1 Athene cunicularia | reverse complement strand
GAATCTGAGCTGGGGCAGACACATGCCTAAAATCAACAGCAAGCTTGCTTTCTGCTCTCCTCACCCAGTGGCCTCAACAGAGGTTATTGGGGGTGAAAATTTGAATTAAAAGGCTATTTTGGTTTTGATTTAAAAATTATTAAAATACTTTTCTATTTGTCTTTTAGTTTCAGATTTGTGTTTAGAGGGATAAACTGTTTGGGTTTAATTTACTTTTTTCTGGTTGTGCGTCGGAGTTTCCAGCAGTTTAAATAGATGTTTAGAAAAACAGGTATTCTGTCCCCATGGATGGTGAATATTTGTGATGCCAGTTGAAGAAAGCATCTGTTAGCCGAGATATTCTGGTGATCGTATGTTGAAACTGAATGTCAATGACTATGACATAAGTAAGGGTAGAAGGAAGGTAATATTTGTATTTTCAGTAGAAAATGGAAGCTTCTGGTCTCTTCCTTCTCCAGCTGCCTGCAGGGAGCCTGCAGCTCACACTCTACCAGTATAAAACGTGTCCTTTCTGCAGCAAAGTCCGAGCTTTTCTTGATTATCATGGATTGCCCTATGAAATTGTGGAAGTGAACCCGATAATGAGAAAAGAGATCAAATTCTCTTCTTACAGAAAGGTGCCTATCCTGCTAGCTAATGCTGGAAGTCCTCTGGTAAGTCTCACTGTGTTGAAAGCTTGATTTCCCCACAAGCAGTGGTTTGGAGGCTTTGTCTCTGGCATGTCTCTGTGGTTTATCACATGCAGTGTAATCTTTAGATCATCTTTTATTCTCTTGAGAGCCTAAGATTTTTTTCTTGCTTCATGGTTTCCTATGCCTTAGTCTTATTATTTTGTTGGTCTTTCTTATAAAGCGTGTTGTTTGTGTAGTGATTATCTAGCTTCTATCAGCCCTTATGCAGGACACATCATTTGTACCAGCGGTAAGCAGATCTGCTTCCTCGTGGGAAAAGAATGAGATCTCAAGAATACTGAAGATTCAACCTGGCTTTTTTTTTTTTTAGTGTTAATGTTGTTTTCCTCCTTTGATGCCAAGAGTCTAAATCCAAAACCCTCTAGTACTGCTTGTGTTCCTGACCCTTGAGGCCTCTGTTGTCAGAGTGAAAGACAAATTTTAAGTGATACTCTGAAAAAATCACCAAACAGATCTGAATGTAGGGCTCTCTTTAGATGTGTGGGGGCTCCTGTTGAAGTGCATCGGGGGGGAAAAGGGCCTGCAGTACTAATTTAAAGCCTCAGCGTGCAAGGAAAAAGGTCAGGTTTTGAAGAATTTCCTTTCCCATTTCACCAACTTCTTGTAAAATTTTGGTTTAATTATGTTTTTCAGCAATTGAATGACTCTTCGGTGATCATCAGTGCAATAAAGACGTATCTCATTTCCAAGTAAGAAAACGGGATGATGGGAGAAGAGTTGAATGTGAATGGCCCTAGCGAACTAGAGATTGAGAAGAGTCTCAGAGCTGGTCATAAGTATCTTGCTGACCTTGGTCTCTGAAGCTCTGGGTTTTTGGCCCAGCAGACCTGGCCCTGGCTGTGGTGGTGTGGATGGTGCCTTTATATGTTATGATGTATGTGCAGTAAAGCAAAGCTTTTACCTTTCAGAACTACTCTTCTTTTCACCTGTGAGATTCTCTTTGCACAAAACCTACTTAAACATCAACTAGTGTTAGTCCTGGAAATAAGCTTACATTTAGTGAGTTAAACATCTAAATGAAGTGAAATGGCTGTGCCTGTGGCCTGCCTCTGTGCTATGAAGCACTTGAGAATGGTAGGTAGTTTTATGCCTGCAAAAATGTCTGTTCTGACAGAGACAAAGGTATGTATGCTAATAATAGTTATTTGCAAGTAGCTGTTCCAGTCTCTTTTTTCAAAATATATTTCAAATAGACTTTGGAACCTTGTGCACTTATCTTTAGAATAATACATTTTGAAGTGTGTATCTCTCAGTCTGTCCTTTACTCTTGCTCATTTTTTGTAGCAGCAAGGTCAGGTTCTAACTGTGTTTCTGTCCACAGGAGAAATAGCTTAGAAGAGATCGTCTCCTTTTATCCTCCTATGAAAACTGTGACTGAGCAAGGCAAGGAGGTATTTGAGTATGGGAATAAATACTGGCTCATGCTGGATGAGAAGGAGACAAAGCGAGTCTATCCTGTCAAAGAAGTGAGAGTGTAAGTGCTCTCAAGTTTCTGGGCTCTCCAGGTAGTGTCACAGCCTCCTCCAGATGTACTCAAGGATGGTGTAAATATAAAATCCCATTGCTGCTGAGAAATCCTGTCACACCCTCCTTATTGTTTAAAACCTCAATAGTTAGAGTGGTGTTGCTGTATTTCTTACATAAGTTGAAACAATGCTGTTAGCCTAGTTACCACCGTCATGGATATGCTAATCTTAGGTTGCCTCCAGTTCCTTTCTTGGCCTTTCCTTCATGTCACGGAGCAGTGCTATGGAGTGCGTTTCCCTCTCTGCTGTAGTTGTTACACTGGGAGGAGAAGTGAGTGCTCTGTCTTACTCTGAGTGCATTTCACAGGGGTCACCAGAGCACAAGGCTGAGCAGGGGTTTTTGACACACTTGTCCTTGGCAGAACCTCTGGCTAATGCCCCTGTGATTCTGCCTTCCCCCTGTAGCCCTGAAATCTGCTCTTTGTGTGCTGAAAAGTCTCTTTTGAATGCTTGCAGGGAAGAAATGAAGTGGAGAAAATGGGCAGACGATTGGCTTGTTCACCTCATCTCCCCCAATGTTTACCGTACCCCCAGGGAAGCCTTGGCATCTTTTGATTACATTGTCCGTGAGGGGAAGTTTGGCACCGTGGAAGGTTTCTTTGCGAAGTACATGGGGGCTGTTGCCATGTTCTTCATTAGCAAGAGGCTAAAGAAAAGGTTGGTACCACCATGCACACAAGAGGAATAGCTCCTTAACCTCCTTAGCTGTGAACACCAGATGTCAAAGGGCAGGACTTCCGTGTTTTAAACCAAACTATTTAATCCAATGTAAGAGCTGTACTTTAACTGGAGGTACCAAGCACCTCTACTCATCTACTATTCAATCACTAGCTGCCCCCTTCACTCTTAAATACCTTCCTAATTCCCAGGCAAAGGCAAGCCCACAAGACTGGAGATGATAAAAGGTTAGAGAAAGAAACAAACTCGTGTCTTCAAACTACTTCTCTTTATCCAGACATCACCTTCAAGATAATGTCCGAGAAGACTTGTATGAAGCAGTTAATGAGTGGGTAACAGCTGTTGGCAAACATCGACTGTTCATGGGTGGAAACCAGCCAAACCTTGCTGACTTGGTAAGAGGTTAATTCCTGCATTTATTGTGAGGTGTATTACAAATTACACAGTTGCTTGTCTGTGTGAAACAGCTTATATAAATACAGGCAGAGAAAGTGAGTTACATGAGATACATTGGCAGTGTCCTTTGTGTGGTAATACAGTTCCCGCATGAAGGGGACTTACATTCCATAGGACTGTATTTGTTGTTTTCCTCCAGAGAAATGTTTCCTAAGATGGAACCTGTAGGTGGATGTTACTGGTCATGTGGAAGCATGATAAAAGAAGGTTACAATCCAGGACACTCCTCTGGCTCGTGAATGCTGGTGAATAAAGTCTCACACCAGCAGAGATTTTATTGCATTCCATGGTGCTGGGGTTCCCTTTGCAGGCAGAGTGCAGGGTGGAGCAGGATTCATCCCCTGCACTAGCAGTTCTCCTTGGAGTGGGAGTGAAGCATTTCACACCAGGGCTTGATGCAGAGAGGGGATTAACTTTTAGCCCATAACTGCATGTAGATACTGATCTTTCCTTACTGCTACTGCTCAGATAAACTTCTGTATTCTTAACTACCTTTCTGCCATTCAGTCTTCCTTGCTATTCAGAGTAGTACAGAAGATGGTAGGACAGGGAAAGGCCCTTACTAGCTAGGCTGTTAAGACACTTAGTGGTACCGTAAACTGTTCTCCACTGCTGACTCTTTCAGTGTTGTTCTAATCTTTATCCTCTGGTACAGGCAGTGTACGGGGTCCTCCGAGTCATGGAGGGGCTGGAAGCCTTTGATGACATGATGGTTCACACCAAGATTCAGCCTTGGTACCAGCGCATGGAAGAAGTCATTCAAAAAGCTGTAGTTGCAGTCTGATGCCAGCTGCAGCTGCCTTCCTGAAGTACTTGCATGGTAAAAAACTTCAGAAGGAATGACACTGACTTTTGAGGAGTTGAACGGACTGGTCACACCTAACGGACTGACGTGCAGGCAGACTGTCCTGTTTAGAATATCAGGTTGCAGTGAGCAGAAGGGATCCAGCTGGGTATATATTTGAACAAGGTATTTAGAAGAACAGGGACAGGTAAAAAGATCTTGGACACTGCTGGAAAAGAGAAGCTTTGAACTGAAGAATGCAGCAAATAGGCTTCTTTTAGGTGAGAGCCATTCTCAGTGCAGTTTACTGTAAAAGCAAGATGCTCTTGGCTAGTGAATATTACAGCCATATCAGATACAGTGGGTCTGAGCAGCTTTTGCTTCAGGCTGTCTTCCACTAGTCATCCATGTCATCCAAAGTGTTTTCCTGACTGAGACACTGGATACTAGTCTTTAAGTGACAATTTTCCTGCAGTAGAATCCTGTAAGCCCAGTGCTGAGGGAACTGGAGGAATCCACCGTACTGGGAAAGGCATTCCTTCCAGTGGCGGAAGGGATGCTGCACTCGGCAGATTGTATGCTTTTACTGTTCCATCTAAACGGTTCTTTCAGCACTTGATTCTGTACGGTCTGCAAGGATAAAGGCTTGCTTCTTTCTGGGCCCTTTGTGAGATCTGTGAATTCTTACCTTAGCTGTTATGCTTGGAAGGCACACCCCACACAAATCACTAAAGCAGAGCAGTTATTTGAAAAAAATCTATCCTGCATGAAATCTCTCTGGAATACCCCTGAAAACCACTTTGGTTTTGCTTTGGAGAAAGAAGAGTTAAGAGGAATCTGCATGCCCAGGGGATCTCTAGATGTTTCTGCTGTGCAAGAGTAACAAAGGGTTTGCTGTTGTAGCAGTTGGACTAGGAGCCATCTCTGCAGGTAACGTGAATATGAAGCTTACTGAGCTGCGCGGGGTAGAAATCCCTGATGTTTGTTCCTTGTGGTGAGAGGCAATGCAGGATTGAATGGGAGTGATCCTCTGTGCAGCCCAAGGCTTGACACCTTGATAAAGTCGTGTTTCCCCAGAAGAAAGGGCAGGTTTGGGGGAGGCTGTGGGTTTGAGCTCCTTTGAGTGCAGCTGAAATTGCTCTGTAGTGCAGCTCATTTGTAGGCTGTGGGTTCAGGGTGGGGGGTGGGGGGGTGGTGGTGCACTTTATTGTGTGTAACAACAAAGGTGGTGATAGAGAGTTTTTTTGTGGTTTTTTGTGGTTTTTTTTTTTTTTTTTTTTTCCCCAAGATGTAAGACTAGTTACAATTCAGTTATGATCTGACATGGAGGGGAGAAGGGGAACGTTTGCAGTAAAACCAGCTGCGTTGCTGGTCTGTGACTGTATTTAAGCTGTTGGTGTACTGAAACTTGTGTTCCACAGTATGGAAAGAAGAGTTAAGAGGAATCTGCATGCCCAGGGGATCTCTAGATGTTTCTGCTGTGCAAGAGTAACAAAGGGTTTGCTGTTGTAGCAGTTGGACTAGGAGCCATCTCTGCAGGTAACGTGAATATGAAGCTTACTGAGCTGCGCGGGGTAGAAATCCCTGATGTTTGTTCCTTGTGGTGAGAGGCAATGCAGGATTGAATGGGAG
>NW_020799122.1:6565905-6586007 GCF_003259725.1 Athene cunicularia | reverse complement strand
CCTCGCCGTGTGGCCGCGGGAGGTCTGAGCCCCCGGGAGCTAGCCCGTCGGCGCCTTCCCCGCCGTGTCAGTAGTGGGACGTAGCCCCTGGGACGGTCCTTCCCGCGGCGAGGGAAAGCGGGAACGATCAGGCGACTTCAAATGTATAACGGGCTGCTCGGGGTGTGGCGCCGTCCCCGGGGGTTTTCCAGCCCCGAGAGGGTAAAACCCTGCTCTGAGCTCAGCGCTGCTCCTGCTGTGAGCAGGAGACTGACCTCAGACTATGTCCCTGCCAGGCTGAGGCAGCCGCAGATCCTTTGCAAAGGCTCCAGAGATGGCAGGAGAACTTAAACTTCTGAAATAAACCCTGTTGCTAGGGGCAGCTGGGTAACAGCAGCCGAATTGCGGTGATTCAAAAGCTCTCAAGTTTTCAGTCCGTGCTGTAGGGGGTGTGTACATTCGGGCCTGAGGAGAGTTTAACCCCTCTTTGGAAAGAAGAGGATAAAAACACCCAGTGATGCTTGGGGTTGGTCATAGCCAGAAGCTGGGGAATCCTGTTCCTTCAGAAAGCTGCCACTTCCTATTTCTGACTGAGGGAAGTACTGATGTGTCTTCCCCTCTGTGATTTTCATAAATCTGACGTTATGTACAGGTGTGTTTAAGACAAAACATATTACTTTAAAACAGGTGCAGTATTATTAGTTTTATTTAGAGTACGCTATTACATGAGCCTTGACAAACTGACAGATTAATCAGTGAGCTATAGCAAGTGATCTAAATTCTAGTCTAGCAGAAACATTGTACAAAATCCTGGTCTACTGCACTGCAAGTAACACTTTCCTTTTAACACTTTTTGTTGTGTGGCAAATCGTGAAGGAGCGTTACCCTAAGATTAGTTCACTAAGCCTGGTGTCATAGAATCAGAATGGATTAGATTAGAAGGGACCTTAAAGATCACCCAGTTCCAACCCTCTGCCACAGGCACGGACACCTTCCACTAGCCCAGGTTGCCCAAAGCCCCGTCCAACCTGGCCTTGAACCCTCCCAGGGAGGGGGCAGCCACAGCTGCTCTGGGAAACCTGTGCCAGGGCCTCACCCCCCTCACAGGGAGGAATTTCTTCCTTATATCTAATCTGAATCCACCCTCTTTCAGTTTAAAACCATCGCCCTTGTCCTCTCACTATGCTCCCTGATAAACAGTCCCTCCCCAGCTTTAAGTACTGGAAGGTCTCCCTGGAGCCTTCTCTTCTCCAGCTGAACCCCCCAACTCTCTCAGCCTGTCCTCACAGGGGGGTGCTCCAGCCCCCCAAGCATCTTCGTGGCCTCCTCTGGATCCGCTTGAGCAGGTCCATGTCCTTCTGATGTCGGGGGCCCCAGAGCACTGCAAGGGGGTCTCATGAGAGCAGAGTAAGAGGGAAGAATCCCCATGCTCAGCTTGCTGGCCACACTTCTGATGCAGCCCAGGACACAGTTGGCTTTCTGGGCTGCGAGTGCACGTTGCTGACTCACAGTCAGTTTTCCATTCACTAATATCCCCAAGTCCTTCTCCTTGGGGCTGCTCTCAAATCCCCTCATCCCTCAACTTGTCTCTGTGCTTGGGATTGCCTCAACCCATGTGCAGGACCTTGCACTTGGCCAACTTTTGTTGCTTGGGTTCATATATTTGATGTGTTTGAGCCTGCATGTTGCCTTAAATTGTAAAGAAAAGGATGTTCAGAAATGGGCACCTTTTCCTGTTAGTCATTTTATTATTTCTGTATCAGGTGTCCCTCATCTATCAACGATGAAATGACTTCAGTCTATACATGGAGCACAGTCTCTAGAAGAGCTAAAAGTTTTAGGATAACTGTAAGTAATTTTAACTAGGCTTACAAAAACCTTTCTGCTAGAATCAGATTAGTGCTGCTGGTGGATTTTCAGTAAGATTTGCAATTGCGTTATACTGTTATCTTTACTGAAGCATCAAACTCAAAGGTGATGACTTTTAACCTTGCATCTCCAGGCTTTTTCTGTGTTATGTTAGATATTGTTTAAGGTTATGCTTTTTTCTGAAGACTTGCTATGATCTCAAAGTTTTTAAACATTTGTTTAACACCAAAAAGATGAAGTTAAGCACATATGAAAATGTTTGTAGGTTCAGAGTTCTAGGATGGAAGGATCCTGATAATTTCCTGTTTTTTCTTAACTAAACTGTTCTGCTAAAAAGTATGTTAAAGGCTCCTCTTCTTTTCCCTTCACACTTCTCTTCATACTCAGATTGTGTTGGTTACTGGAACTCTTGATTTGCTCACTTGCTCTAAGACTTTGAACTCCAGTGACTCTTACAGACACTTGCCATCAATCTAACTGCATGTGGTCTTTAATAACCATGCTAAAAGCAGAAAATAGTAGAAGCAGAGAAATTATGTGCATTAATCCTAGCTTTACAGCAGAATAGCATCTGCCATTTTGAATTGCACACTACTGAAAGCAAGCTCCAACTTTAACCAAAGCCAGCCATTGTTGCCCTCTGGCACAGAGGGAGGGAAGTGTTGTTATTTCCAGTTTCCTTATTCACAGGTTTCCTTTCATTGTATTGCCCTTTCCCATCTGTGGGAGAAGAGCCATGAAGAACCGTTCCTCATCTCCCCCTTTGCACGTCCATGTGGATGAAAACACCCCTGTCCATGTCCATATAAAAAAGGGTCAGAAAACCACACCTGCGAAATGCCAGGTAGGAGTGTGTACCTGGGTGTTTTGTAAGGGCTACAAAGAGGAAGGTGAACGGTTGTAGAAGCACTACAAAATCTTCAAGGTTTGTTTTACTGTTGTATTAGAACTGTAAGATTTGAATTCATATTCAGTGGTGAATTTCCAGTAATGCGTCTTCTCTATTTAAGATGATTTAAGTATAATATAGAATATATAGTTAATTCAGGTGTTCAAGGGTCACTGTGAGGAGCATTGATTCCAATGTGATGTGGTTTGGGGGAATTTTCTCTTTTTATTTCCTGGATTTGTGTCCAGGAAATGATTTATCTTTGGCTTTATCCCAATTTTTATAGGAAAGGTTTGGGGAAATGTAATATCTAGGCATTTCAAAATCTATCTTGATTGTATTAAAATAAATATATTTAGAAAAAGAGTCTGGATTCAAACCATGTTCTGGCATTAAACACCTTTGCAGTCCACTGAGCTCTGCAGCAGAGGATCTCTTCATAGCCTTATCCACAGTAGGCAGAAGGCAATACTGAAGTTTTGTTTCTAGTTATCTCATATCCTCTTTTGTAGCTGGATGTTTGTGTAAATTTGTTCTCAAAAGGTGATGGAAGTTGATTGCTTGCTCTTCCTTATGTGCAGACACCCTGTTCTAAGTCCTCTATTTTGTGGTTGTTGCTAATGGCAAATATCACAATGGGGTAGAGCCTGACAGTGAAATCAATTACTCCTATTAATTAATTGCCTGTAGGGAATATTTAGAATATCTGATTTTTCTCTAGGTTTAGAATTGTGCTAAACCACTTTAACTTTCATTCAGTTACAAGCACTTTGAGTTCAATAAAAATAAATGTGGATCTATTAGTTGGCTGCAAAGCAGGGAAAACACTTCAGGGGCTTTTCATAACCAGTCACACTGCACTGTTCTTTTTTTCTCTGGTAGTGTTGTCAAATGGTACACCTGCTCTTTTGTGAGATGAATGTGGAATGGAGAAGGGATCTCCCAGGTTGTTCCTTCTTCACATGAATGGGTTGTATTGTGGTATTTTTTTGTGTATCTCCATACAGAGACTTCCTTCCCTGCCACCCCAATCTCCCACCCCTGGCTGCTGGGTAAGGCTCTTATCACCTCAAGTGCAGGTATCCCAGTAACAGAGTCACTACATGGTAAACAAGAAGAATTTACCACATTAAGCCATACTGTCAACTGAACGTGCAATAACCTGGTTGCTGTTAGCCTCCTCCGATGGCTTCTGGCTCATCTGATCTGATGTATCATGTGAAACACTGTGATATTTTTGTTTGAATGGTCTTTCATTTGTTTTTGCAGCACGAAAAATTTTAAATGGTTCTTTAAAAGTCTGTGATTTATTTTATTTTCTCTTTCTTTAGCAAAAGCAAAACCAGAAAATAAAAACAGATACAACGAATGTGTGTCGAACTGTCCGGGTGAAATCTAAGGCCCCCTGGATTCCCCCAGGCAAAACATCTGTTGGGGAGTCCACCTACAAATGGGAGGTACGGCTGGGTTTGCTCTTTAAAACAAGCTTTCAGGTTTATCTGAGGTTAAAGAGAGCAACTGTGTAGTGAGGGAGCTGGGCTGATCTGAAAGAAGGCTACTGTCACCTACTATCCTTTTTAAGTGTCTTCTAAAAATCTTTTTCACTTTTTAATATAGAACAATTGGAAATTAATTAGCAGCCTATGGCCATAGCATGCCTTTCTTCCTCTAGAAGCCAGACAAACTTAGACAGATTTGTTTGTTTATTGTAGTTTTATTCATCCCCTTCAAGATCTCATGTGGAAGCACAGCGAGGGGCTGCTGTTCTTAGTTTCTTCCAAAGCATGGAGTATTTCTGTAGTATTGTGTAATGTTTTCTTTCTCATGGGTTGATAGCTTTGCCTTTTGTATTCCTGGCTCTTCCTAGCTGAGAATTTGAACTTTTTTTTTTTTTCCTTCTTTTTCTGTTCTAGTCTTTCTGCATTCTTGACCTTTCTCTGATGGAAATAGCTGCTTACAAATGTTTTTTTTCTTATTAGCCTTATTGCATGATGCGACCTAGTCTCTGTTTTTAACAGAGTTAGGGTTAGAACACTGTTTATAATTTTATACTAAAAAATTGATTCTCTTTATTGCTTTTCTAACAGGGACCAGCTCGACGCCTCGAAATTACTTCTCCAGATTCTGAAAGAATGCTCTCAGTATTGCGCCTGAGTGACCTCTCTACAGATGAGGAGGATGCTGTTTACAGCAAAATGAACAAATATGAAAAGAAGATAGATAGCCTGATGAATGAGGTGGGAACGCTGAAGAATGAGGTGAGGAGGCAGCATAAAGACCTGATGACTTGGGCTTTGTAGCTGATTGTTTTGCAAGAGCAGGCTGGAGTCAAGTCTTGGTGCAGTGGAAGGCTACCCAGGCCACTGGTAGCTTTCTTAAAAAAAAAAAAAAAATCAGAGTTGTTTAGAAAAGCTGAATTATCCTAATGAGAAATTCACTAAGCCTGACTGTGAAACATTTTAAAACATTATCCATTTGATATGGTATTGCTTCAGTTTCCAAATATCTCTTCTGCACAAGTCCAAAATCTGAAAACTGGTCATTCTAGAAGGTGAAAAATACAGTATGTTGATGTTTTATTAAAGGGTAGATAGAAACAAAATGACAGGGACTATTTAGGTTGATTCCACCAGTTCCCTGGATCTCACAGAGCAATAGTGGAACAATGGGAGCCATCTCCAGCATGTGAACTGCTACCAGAGCTCCTTTCCTGCCATGTTTGAGGTCTGTCACATGTCTCATGCTGATAACAATTTTGGACTTAGAGCCAGGGTGCTTGCTTCTCCCTGTGTGTGTGGAATGGAAGGTATTTCCAGGCAATAAGTGAATTATGCCCTTTGTGCACAAGAACAACCTGGAAGTATCTAAGCAAAAAAAAACCCCAAACAGCTATGGTCCTTTGTTGTTTGTCACAGAGGAATAGCTGGTTCATTGGCTTGAGATGTGGATTCTGTCTATCACTGTAAAAGCACCTGGTTTGCGTTAACTTCTATTTAAATATCTTCTTCAGGCCAAGCTACAGAAAAAGGCGGAACAGCAGCAAAGGACAAAGCGTCTCCTTGAGGAGCAGAAAGAAGAACTGCATGAGGTCACACAAGAGCTGGCAGAAACAGAACACGAGAATACACTGCTCAGGCGCAATATTGAGCGCATAAAGGAAGAGAAAGATCTGACTGTGTAAGAAAGCTCTGGTTCTCCATTGTTACTACAAGTAGTAGTATCTACAGGGCACCAACCTCCTTTTTTGCTAACATTAGTTGAGGTTCTAGTTTGTACCCTGGGTTGCAGTGCTACTGAAGAACTAATGTTCTTGGATTTTTAAATTATTTTTTTTTTCTGTCACCTTTTAGAAGGGGGACTTGAGATGGTGATAGCTGCAGAGGAGGTCTCTAGCATGATTATTGGAATAGAAAAAACTATTCTGAGAGGAACCTGAGAGTGGTTGGCTTGTATGGCCTGCTGGAGGGCTATCCTAGCTCTGCAGTTAATGTCTTGAAGGCTAAGAGCTACTATTTGAGTTAGGATGATATTGATAGAACAATAAATAAACATGGAGCTGAAAACGAGAGGAGAATTTTTGGCCTTCGTGAAGATCATACTGAAATGAGAGTGACAGCCACTGAGACTGCATCATGGTGTTTTGTTTTTTTCTTAGTGACCCTGAAGGTCTCAAAGTCTGACATTTTTGCATCTGTTTTGTATCTAAATTAGGGAAGTTTGTGTCTCCAGGGGGACACTAGTGTTTTAAGAGAGTTAGTTATTTTTTCCTTAAGAAAGGTCACTTGGAAGTTAATACTGTGTATTACTTTTTCAGAAAACTTTGTGAATACTTCTGAGATTGCAAGCCCTGGTTAAGAACTTTGAGCTTGGTGTGCTTTCCTATTTCATGTTCAGCTATTTGGAATCTTACTTCTGGTGTGGCTTAAGTGCCTGGGAAAAGCACAGCATTGTGTTTTGTGTTCAGCAGTGTGTGCAGGCTTTGGTATCAGCCTGCTTTGTCCCCTCTCAGTTACTGTTTCTTAGCTATGGTCCTAGCAAGCTCCTGGTGTCTACTTATTGGTTTCTGTCACAACTTCCACACTAAAAGCGGGTAAATCTCAAGTAGTGTTTGTTTAGAGCCTTCATTCTCTGATTTGAGGGTTTTTGAGTTTTAACCCAATCAGCTGTATATCAATAGTGGCTGGTACAGCTGTCAAAGCTTCTTGTTTCTCTGATGGCTGAATTCTCATTACAGGCTACAGAAAAAGTACTTGCAGCACGAGAAAGAGTGTTTGATGTCCAAGCTGAGCGAGGCAGAAAGGGATGGAGCAGCAGCAGCCAGGCAGATCCATGCCCTGAAAAACACAATTGGGAGACTCAACATTGTAGGTGTTGTCCTTATTTTTTTTTGTTCCCCCCCCTTACTACATTGTCCTGTTACATGGCTGTCTTAAAAGTGTAACGTTGCAGTTGCTGATCCAGAAGAATGTAAGGAAAAGTGAAGGGGTTTAACATGTTTAAGGTGTATGCTAGTTTTGTTTGGAAGTGGGGTATTTACTTTGCAGCATCCAGTCACCTTCTGCACACGTGGTGCTGACTGTTGCACTGCTCATGCTTGTATCAGCTTCACACATTAATTCCATGTGAACAATTCTTTTCTTGTTTTTTTTTGTCCTTTAGGAGAAACACATGAGCAGTTCAGACATTAATGCACTGACAAGACAAAAAGAGCTTCTGCTCCAGAAGTTGAGCACCTTTGAAGAAACCAACCGGACACTACGAGAACTTCTCAGAGAGCAGCACGACAGGGAGGTGAGCAGTCTGTGTGCTTGAACTTGGATGACTGCAGGAGGCTATGTTGTCTTGTGGACTGAGATGGAGTTTCAGAGCTTTTAACTCTTTTTTTTTTTTTTTTTTTCCCTTCCTCAACTCTGTTGACCCTGTGTCGTAAAGGGTGGATAGGTTTTTTTTTTTAATTCCTGCCTACATCATAGAGTGAGACTGACTTTTCTGCTTTGAGGATATTAGAGCACCTAAGTCTTTGTATTAAAAGGCATAGGCAGTAGTGTTTCTCCTGTGGATACAGCTGTATCTGCTGCTCCAGCTAGTCTGAAATGTAACTGCTACAATTGCATTGGCTGAACTCGAAAGACTAGATGTGGCCTTAGCTAATGGGAGCCTGAAGATCTTCAGACCTTTATTTTTGTAGGCTGTAAGAGCAATAACAGAGAAATGATAAACAGTTCTGTACTGCTTTTAAGAGCAATACAGAAATTAAATTTCTTCTGTAGTTTATATTCCATGTGAGCAAAAGCAGGCTGATGGTAACAGTTCTTTCAGCTACCAGTGAGACTGGATAAAAGGACTGAGTTCTTCCACATGACTTTCCCTGAGTAGCAGGCGGGTTGGAAAGATCTTAAATTGGCATCATGTTTTTTATGATAATCTTTGACTGAAAAGTGGAAAAGCTTTCTGAGATGGGTGATGTGAAATATTTAGCAAATTTGATGCTTCTGGGTATCTTCTGAGAACTGCTGCTGCAACTGGGAGGAAATGGTTCATTTGTCCAGTTCCATTTAAAGAATCTGTATAAAATTGACTTTTTAGTTATCAATTTTTCTCACATTTCTTTTGTAGAAGGATGCTCAGAAGATACTGGAGCGGCAGGGAGCACTACTGAAAAGGCTGGCTGACTCAGATGCAGACAAAATGGTAAGCAAACCATAATATTTTTTTTTTTTTTTTTTTCCTTTAATGATAAAGCAGAGATCTAAAATGACAAGCTCTTCTTTGTCTTGTATTCAGCCATCAAGTCTTACACTAATATCTTTTAGACCAATAAAAAATAGTTTGGCTTTTGTGGTAATCAGAGCTACTACATTGCTCCTGAGATTAACAACCTACATTTTAAAGTGGATAGATTTTCATAGCCTTTGAAATATGGGGGGCTTAGAATGGGGATGGCACAACTACACCTACATATAAGAGCACCATCAGGATTTACAGTATTCAGCTCTAAAGGAGAACTTGAGCCTGTTCTTATTATGTTTAAGTACAAATGATTATGCTTACATTTGCTTACGGCACTGAATGTACAGAGCAAGAATCGTACTACATATTTCTTTAAAAAGAAAACTCTGAGGGTGGAAGAGAAAAAAAATATCTACTGCCAAAATATCCCTGACAATCAGGATAGAATTCTTCAGTTTGGAAATCATCTTATTGTTTCTGTTTGTCAGGTTATCCTTAGAGACAGAAAAGCACAAAGAGGGTAAGCTTTCTGAATCTGCTTCTGTCACTGAATGAGTGACCTGGTGCCAGTTTTTGTTCATTTCCTTATCTTTAAACTGAGAAAAGAGTCCTTACGCTGCCAGAAATTATAAAACTTGCTCTGAGACATAGGTAATGCCCTCTTTTTGTCTGTAGAGTATGTAGTCCTGCTAGGTCCTTGTTCTTGATTGGATATCCTGTGCCCTGTTACACAAATGTACGTGTATCCCTTTTGCTTTCTGCTTGAGGAGGATGCAGCCTGTTTCTCCAGGGCGGAGGATGCTGTTGCTGTGGTTACCAGAGAGAGTGCTGTGGATCAGAGGGTCTCAGGAGGGTGGCAGTTACACCTCTTTCCCTCCACCTACCAACCTAAATGTGCTTGTTACCTAACATTTGAGTGGTGTTTGTTTTCCCAGCAACTTCAGATGAAGCTTCGGGAGAAAGAAGAAGAAGTGGACAATCTTACCATTCAGATACAGGCAGAAAAGGTAGTTTCCTGTTTCTATTTTCCTCTCTTTACTCCACCTTCCAGTTCTGTAGAACCACAGGTAGTCCAAAGTATGGGTTTGTAATTGTAGACGATTACTTTTTAAGGGTTCAGATGACTGGCTTGCTTATAAAACTAGACAGCTACCTGCTCCCACACAGTTGTAGATTCCATATTCTGCCAGTAAGACCTGTCACAAAGATGAATAGGTGGTCTTCTCTTTGTTTGGGCTTATCACTGAGTTGCCGTTCTGTTTAGGGTCATTTTGGTTCCTGATGTCAAATTCCAGTCTCTTCCTCAGTTTAGGAAGTAAAAAAGAAATGTAGTGCAAGAGCTCAGATGTGAAGGACGTGTTGCCTTTGAACAAATCTTTCAGGCCAGTCATTCACATCTGATGTAAAATAAAGAGCTACCCATTTGTTGCCCATTTTGTTGGAGCAGAGAAGATGTGAAGGTGCATCTGAGGAAAGTGGAGGTGGCTGAGATCATTCAGTGAAGAAATCTGACACTGTTACATATTATAAAGTGTTCCTTCTAATTAGCTTGTTGAGGAAGGTGGTGTGTGTCATTTTTTGCTTCTTATTTAGGACCAAGCAAAGACAGCATGCGAACTCTCCAAATCTATGGAGGCTGTGAGAGGCCACTTACAAGCACAACTGCGAAACAAAGAAGCTGAGAACAACCGTCTGACTATACAGATACGGGTATGTTCTCGGTGGTCCCTGGGGGTTGTCTTTTCATTTACACTCATGGACTGAATTGACTGACAAGGGCAGTAGCACTCACCAACTATTCTTCTACCACTGGCTGGTGATGTTTGTGCCACTAACATGCCCCATACTTTTCAAATGAAGTAAGAAAAGAAAAGCTTTTCACTTTTGATGCATGAGGCAAATTCATAGCCATAAGGTCTATGTGCATTGATTAGATTTTTTTTTTTTTTTTCTAAGTTAATTACTACATAATTATTTAAAAGATGGTTTTGGTTTGGGCAAGCATCAAGACAGATTGTAAACTATTTGCTTTTTGGAAAAAGTGCTGTGCCATGAGTTCCTGTGTTTGATCATACTCATGTGCTTTCTACAGTATTAATGAGGAAGAGAAGGTTCCCCTGGTTTATCTTGTTCAAAGTCTTATGTTTAACATATCTGTTGATGTTGTGATGAACATATGTATGTTAATGATTTAGAAGAGCTTTATTTCTGTTAAGCTTTATAGCAGTATAAAGCAACATAATTATATGCGAGTATTTCAATTAAAGAGAATGTTCTCAGGTAGATCAAAAGACTGGTAGACTAGTATTTATCTTGGTCAGGATAGGAAATCAGTATTCTAGAGAGTAGCTTATGAAAGGAAAAAGGAAGACTTTTGGAAGGAAAGACAGACGTGTCATGCTGATATGTCAACATTAGGACAGGACTGTGTAGGTGAAATGTGATTGCAGGTACCTCCAGGCTGGAGGTTGGGGGGTTATGCCCAGCTCTCTCCACTGTTTCCAGGAAATAAGTTGCTGCTTTGGGTATACCTGCATAAGGACACTATTCCATGTGGTGTGTTTTCTTCCCCTGCTGCAGAATCTGGAGCGTAGTGAAGCTCAGCATAAGGCAGAGGTGGAATTTACAATGGAACAACTGAAAGAACTAAGGCAGAAGGCAGACCGGGATAAAGAGGCCCTGAAGAAAGCCATCCGCGCACAGAAAGAGCGGGCAGAGCGGAGTGAGGAGTATGCAGGGCAGTTGACTGTCCAGCTAGCAGAAAAGGTACCTCATAACATAGGGGGAGAGACCTCATTTCAGCTTATGCACCTAGATCTTTGATTTCTGATAGCGGCTCTGGGGACAGTCTCTGCTTTCAACTAATGAGATTTATTTCTGTCTTGGTGCCTTGGCCCATTTATGCTAAGTTTAGAACAAATCCAGTTTTCTCAGCTGTCACTGTATTCACTGCACGTCCTTAACTTAGGACATGCAGTAACTTAGATCACACTAAACTAACAGATCTGATTTTTCTCCTGGTTCTTTAGAATCTGAGGGTTGAAAAAAGCCAATAAAATGAAGCCTTGTGGCTTTGACTGAAAGTGTGAATGGAGTTGGTTGCTAATCCAGAAACTAGTCAGAGCAGGGAAGTACAAAGACCTAGAGGTGTACAGGAATTTCCTGTTGAAAGATGACTTAAGGATATCAAGAAAAAGTAGAAGAGTTAGGAGTAAAACAAATCAGAAGGAATCATGGATTTTTGCACTACATGATTGGGTTTTTTTCTGCATTGATTTTAGAATTCCAGGGACCAGAGCCACTTGTAGAGTCTTAGCCGTGCTTTGTATTTATGGTAGTACACCTGCCTTCAAAGAGGATTATTCTTCTTTTGCTGCTATTATGTCTGTTGGCTGACAGTAGTGTTGGGAAACACCTCTCTCTGAAGGATCAGGAAGAATAAAAATACTTGTGCTCAATATTTTAAAAATATTAGTGAAGTCTCTGCACATATCATGCTTACCCATATCAACATCTCTGTGTATTGTCTGCATATCCCATGTTCAGTGACATTTTTGTCCCCCTTGCTCTTTTCCTCATGTATGTATTTCGTTTGGCAGGACAGTTACGTTTCTGAGGCACTGTCTACTCTGGAGTCCTGGAGGAGTCGCTACAACAAAGTAGTAAAGGAAAAGAGTGACCTTGAACTGGAAATTGTTACGCTGAACAGGTTAACATAAAATTAGTTTGGAGAAACAAGCATGAGTGGGGATAAGTTCTAAGTTCAAGGATAATTTTTTAATTAAATTAATCTAATTGTAAATATCTGACCAAAACCAGCACTGCCTAAGAGCTAAAGCAGAGTCTGCAGTGTGTGAGTGAGAGGTGTGGCTGCTGCTGCTGACCTGCCACAGGAAAGGCAGGTGTTAAAGGGTTTCCTGACCCTTAAGACTTTCTGTTCCTTTGCCATTTTTGTAATGCTTTGGAAGAATTGTTACCTTTCTTTGGAGATCTGTTTGAGATGCTTGAATGGAAGGGATTAGAAGAGATAGGCAGAATACTTTGTTCCAGTTTTCTTGTGTAAGAAAATAAATGTGTTGGTATCACTGCAGTACAGTTGTTGCTGCAGGAAAAAATAGGTAGGTACCAGACAACAAAGAGGTACCTCTTTATCCTGTGTGTCTTGGAGGCAACGTGTTTGAGCTCCAAGGGGACAATTCAACCTCCATCAAGCTGAGGTGGTAGAACAGCATAACAGATAGGGTGCGTACATGACTGGAGGAAGAAGATGAAATGATAGGGAAAAGACATATTTGTGAAGCTACTTTTCAAGGGTTAGGAGTCTAATCCTTAAGTGACAAGAAAGAATAAATAAATTTTCTTTGTCTGGCAGCCGTGTTGCAGACTTGCTGGAACAGCAGGCAACCCTGGAGGACAAGATGCGTGAGGGCAGAGAAAATTTGATGGATAAATTACGTGAACAGACTACAGAGACCACTTCTTTCAAAATGGAGAATGAAAGGCTAAAGGTCAGTTATTCTAGGAGTTTGATGCTGAAATTCTAGGGGGGAAAAAAAGAGAAATTATACAAGTTGCTTGTCCTCTGAGGACAGAGTTGATTTGCACCCATTGCTACCGTTTAGTTTCGGAACAGGTTTACTGTATTCTGAGCGTGATAGGGCAAGTATGCTGGGAGGAGACATGAAGAAAGAAAGTGAACATGCTGGGAGGACTGGGTTTCTTCCATGTTTTGGCTAGGAATATCTCCAATCCAAGTACTGTTTCTTCCAGCTGAGATCTTACATCTTGTCCTTACATCTTTGTGTTGCTGGCCAGAGAACAAACTGTAGCTCATGCAGAGAGAATGGTAATCTCCAGAATAAAAAAAACCCAAATGGCTGGTGCATTTCTCTTGTCATCTCTTACCACTGGTGATCTTGTAGGTGACCTACATAATTTTCTTCTTGGAAAGCTAGGCATTGCTCCAAGTAAGGAGTGGCCCTAATCCAAGTAGCACAGCTCATTCAGGGAGATGGAAAGATTGCACATCCCAAACCTCTGTGCTCTGCTGTAAATTTGGCAATCCACTGAGGTCTGGAAAGTTTTGCCGACTTACACTGACAAAAGACTTTTTTCTCAGTCTAAGCAACGTTAGGCAGTTAAGGTGGCAGATACTTCTAAGCGCTCAATGGAAGATGGTTTGGTTTTTTCAGGCTAGTGTGGTCCCAATGGAGGAAAAGCTGAACCAGGCGCAGATGGAAGTGCAGCAGCTCAAGAGCTCTGTCAGGAACTATGAAGGGCTGATTGAAAACTACAAGTCACAGGTAGGTATTTTATCAAAACCTTCAGCCCTGGCATAAACATGTTTTCTCCCTTCACTGTTGTGGATTATTCTGTAGTACCTTAACTCTGTGCTTGCTCTTGGAGGATGTTGCAATTTCATGTGGTTTTGGTTCTTTTGTCTCTATTAGCTTGACTTTTTCTCAAACGGCAGCATCCAGACTGCCATGTGCTGTATGCCAAGGTGGGGAAGACTTGTCTTTCTCACTATGTGCTGATAACTTGGTTGTTAGGAAGACCTGACTCCCACAGCAGAGATCTTGATTAATGGAAAAGACTCGTTTGAATTATTTCACTTTCCCTTGCTTATTTACAAAGATGAGATGCTTTCTTCTGCCTTTTAGTATGGCAAGAACTGTTCCTTGGCTGCTTTTCTGGGGGGGAGTTTGAATATTGTGGTAGTAGGAAGATAAAGCAAGAGGGAAGAACACTTGTTGGAAAGCCCAAATGATCCAGGTGGCAGGAGCAGAAAGTGAACTTCCAAATACAGTTCTGGGGTGGTGGTTAGTGTGGCAAGAAACTTGTTGCTGGTCCTTGAGCAGCTTTAGCTACTCCAAAGCACTGCACATTTGTTGAAAACTATATATGAGAGATCAAGTATGTGGGGTTTTTTGTATGTCCAGGTGTTGAAGGCCCAAATCGAAGCAGATGATGTGGCAGCAAAACTGGAGAAGTGTGATAAAGAGAACAAGACACTTAAGGATGAAATGAACAAGGAGATTGAACTGGTAATTATTCCTCTAAAGACTCATATGTTGTAGACATTCATGGATCTTAATGTTCTGAATGTAGTGAAAAATGGCTGTGAATAGGAAATAAAGGGTTTATCTGAGTTTACCTTTTACAGTAGTTTTTCTCAGCAGCTTCTTTTTACTATATGGCATTCTTCCAGAGGTGTTTAAATTGCTTAGTGTGTCCTTTTCTGCAGAAATAGTGGTTTAGAGCAGTGAACTATGCAGGTTGCACCATTGTCTGGTATGAACAGCTGTCCCCAAAAAAAGAGTTTGTACTTCTAGTAAAATTGAAGCCCAGGATCCAAAATACTCATTTTCACTCCATCTGTAGAGAATGCCAAATCCTAAGATAAAGTCTTTTGGAGTAGGAGAAGACCTTAGACTTTGAACTCCCAGCACTGGCCAAATATCCACACAGTGTCATTGTGGCTGCAGATTAACAAAGCTTCACTGAAGTTGAGAAATTTTTTAGTCTTGATCTTATGAACATTTGGAAGTTCCTCATGTTCTTTTCTCTGATTGTAGGCACGTAAGCAGTTCCAGTGTCGGCTTGCTGAACTGGAGAAGCTGCCTGAGATCCTAAAGATCACAGAGACACAGCTAGCAGAATGTCAGGACCAGCTTCAGAATTATGAGAAGAAGAACATGGACCTGTCTATCATCATTGCAGATCTTCGTCAGCGGGTAAGGGACTGGCAGAAAGTACCTGCACCGCTGGAATCCACAAGTCTTGAGACCAGCATGAATTTCTAATCACAGCAAGGTTCAAACTTCATCTCTGTTCTCGTCTCTTTTTGAAAAGATTAAACGTGCACTGCAAAATAAAGGTGTGTGCCATGTCTTTGTGCAAGTAGCATTCCTTACTGTTTGAAAGGGTTTTCATTCCTTGGTGTGGAACCTTACTGGGACTTGAGTACCAGCAGTGAGAACCTTTGCTAATGCCAACACTTGCTTCCATTACTTCCATCATCTTGTCAGCTTTCCCTCCTGTGGTTTTCTGCTGATAGTGCTGTCCCAACCTTGTTTTCTCACCCTGATTTCAGGTTGTTTTCCTAGTCACTGTTTTTTTTGTCCCCAGGAGGAGTGTGTAGGTATTGCAGGACGATTACAGACAGACATCACTTCTATAACCATGCCTCGAGACACAGCAAATGATTTCACAGTCTGACTGCTTTACCTGATTGCCTTGGAATTACAAACCTTCCTGATAGTTCAGGCTCTGATGCCTTTGTGGGCTGCTGTCATGTATATGGCTGCTTCTAACGCGTGTGCTTCGCTGTGCTTACACCTGGCTGCTCTGCACGCAAGTGTTTATGGACTTGGCTTTTCATTTGTAGCACAGAAGAGTTTTCTTGTACCTTTCCAAACATTAACAGGAAGCACCACCAAAATGGATGCTTAGTGCTTTGCTTTTCTATCCGCTGTTCCTTTTCTAGGGCTTTCTGGAAATTACAAATTGAGCATGTTTCCTTCTGGAGAGCATATGTTTCAGGTGTTTGGTCGTGTGTGTGTAGTGACTACTCTGTAAAGTAATTACTTACTGTAATTTTTAGATTGAGCTCCAGGGGGACAAAATGGAGATGACAAGAGAGAGATATCAGTCTGCCCAGGAGGACAAAAAGCAGCTAACCTTGAAGGTGGAAGAGCTAGAAAGGTTAGAAATATTAGGCTCTCTTGCTCTCTTAACCTTCCATTTCCATCCTCTTCCCATTGTTTTTTCAGGGGATTGAAATAGCATCAGTCTTGTTCCAGTCCCCCATGTGCTTCCAGGATTCTGTGCATTTGCTTATCCCACAAGGATCTCTAATCAGTAGCTGTCCACTGAAGAGAGTGTACAGGTTTTTGCAGCACCTTTTATGGATGTTGTTAGAAAGGATGGTGACTTACACAGCAGACAGACCAGCCTCTTGTCCAATCTAGCCTGACAATTTTGAGGTTACTGAATATTACAGTGTTTATAAATGCCTTTTAGTGACAGTGTCTGGGAAAATGCAGGTATGTGAATACTCTGTATGTCCTTCAATCTTTGAGATTTTGGTTTGAGACATGGAAAAGTGTTTCTTGGGGCTCTTGCCTTTCACAGGGGAATAGAATTTATTCCCAGACTAGTCAGGACCTGACAAAAAGGCAGACTGAAACACACTCAATTTAAAATGAATAGGTTTCATTCCCTTATTGTCTTAACCTAGAAAACTAGAGACGACGAGTGCCCAGAACATAGAATTCCTTCAGGTCATAGCAAAACGTGAGGAGTCGATTCACCAGTGTCAGCTGCGGTTAGAGGAGAAGACCCGTGAATGTAGCTCCTTGGCACGTCAGTTGGAGATGGCCATTGAGGATGCCAGAAGACAAGTAAGTGGTTTCTTGTGTTTGTGAATTCTCCCCAAACTACCCAGACTGTAAAAGGGAAGCAGCAAGAATGCTGGAAATAACTCCTCATGATGATTAAAATCATCACATTCAATGAAATACAAATAATAAAATGTCCTGGTACTGTTTGCACTTAAACTGTGGAAGAACTGAACCCCATGTTCCAGTTGGCAACAGAAGAGAGAAAAGCACAAGACTGAACTGCTGCTTATGTATGAGAATTTGTATAATTAAACTTTATTGGGCTTTTATGGGAAATGGGATAGGGAAAAAAAATCTTTCTTCCTTAGACAACCTAAGTTGTTGTTCTGTTGCTACACTTAGGTGGAACAAACTCGAGAACGAGCAACATCTAGAGAGAGGGCAGCCCAGTCCAAGATGTTGGATTTGGAGACCCAGCTGAGTAGGAATAAAACAGAGCTGAACCAGTTGCGTCGGAGCAAAGATGATGTGAGTGACTTGCAAGGAATACTCCTGCTATGGTGGTGGTGTCCTGGCAATAGTTGGAGTCCATAAGCCAAGGTCCTATGGACATGCTGCAAAAATCATGCAGAGCTGTCTCTGAATGTGACGTGCTGTTATGTGTGTGTCCCTGACAGACGTGTGAGACTGCATGTCTGCTGTGTCACTGATCCAGGAGTGGGGACTCTCATTTGCTGTTTACTTGTAGCAACGATCCCAATGAACTTGCTCTAAACTTTGTGTGTTTAAGATTCACACCTTACATTCAAACGAGATTTGCACCAGATATCATGGACAGATTTCTACTTCATGTACTGTGCTTGGTTATCTGATAGAGAATGCAGTTTCTCTTCTAGAGGAAAGGACTTGTAGAAGAAAGGGGAATCTTTCACAAGTCCTACTTACCCTGCTTGTTTACTTGAGTTTTACTTGGAATTGCATTGGCACATGGATCATGTCAAGCTGCTTTTCAGAACAGAGTGTGTTTAATTCCCCACAACTATAGCTAATCAGTTTTAAAAGCCCAACTGATTAGATGCATTGTCTCCTGTTTTTATCAGCGGGTTGCTGAATGGAGTTGGAAACGAGCAGAACAAATTATAAATATCGTAGTACCATCTATGGTAATGTCATCTACTGCTGTGCTAATTCTTGCTGTCCTCAGTAGTTTCAGGGAACAGCTTAAGTTTAACGTGAATAAGATGAATGTTGCTGTCTTTCAGCCTGTGTTTTGTGCTGCTTTGTGTAGGCAGAGCGCTGGTTTGAAAGTCGCCTACAGGATTTAAAGGATCGGCTGGAGCAGTCGGAGAGCACCAACCGCAGCATGCAAAACTATGTCCAGTTCCTCAAGTCTTCCTATGCCAATGTTTTTGGAGAAAGTGCCTTGCTGGGCTCCCCCAGCCGCTCTCATTCTTCTCCATGAGGACAATGGTCTCGTTGCACCTCTGCTTTTAAGCACAAAAAGGAACCCTATTTCAAAGCCATATGTTATTTAGGTAATAGGTTGGCATTTCAGGGTCATTGTTGGGAGACATCTTCCTCTTTTTCCTTGCAGCATGAGATGATAAAATGATGTCCTTAAGTGTAGGGTGTCAGCAGTACCAGTTTAGTGTTGGAGGTTGGTGTTGCACCATAAACTGTGCCCCCAAAGCAGATGGTTCTGTGTATGATGGAAGAAGATTCTTTTCATCCTGTAAGGTCCTGATGGTTTCAGCTCTTAAAACCTGTCAGCAGTTTGTTGAGCATGTTAATGTTGAAACAGTTCTTTTCCTCTTCATGCTTCCTTTTTCATTCTGTTTCTGTGTTGGGGAGATCATGTGGGGGTTTTTGTTTGTGGGGGTGTTTTTAATTTTTTTTTTTAAACTATTGAACATTGTATTAATACATTGGATGATAGGATGGTGGGAGAGGATCCACCCACCAGAAGTGTAAAGCTGAAAATAACTCAAGTGCCTGGGCTCTACACCTATAAGATATCCTGAAAAACGACAGTGTTCACGAACAGTTTTATACCAGAAATAATGATTTTTGTGGGTTTTTTTACTTGATTCTTGTATACTCCCTGATCCTCACCTTTTTTTCTGAGCATGATGCTAATGTTGCTTTACTCTTCTCACCCTAATTTCCTGATCCTGAATATCCCCAGGACTGAGCCAAACCCACCTGAATTCAAAGGAAAGATTGAGGTTTAACCTCAGTGGCACTTCAGTTGAGGTCTTGGTGTGAATGCCATGTGAGTTCAGGGTGTGCATGAAATACTGGCTTGGTTTTAAGCCAGTTAAAGAGCAGCTATGAATACTCAACTTCCTCATCAGACTAGTCTGCACCTTCTCTTGGAAAATCAGGTCTTTAAGAGTGTTGAGTCCCTAAAACTCATGTGCTCTCTAGTGCCCAATTCTTTCAAGTAAATGGTTCTTATGGGGGCAAAAATAAACATTGGATTTTTATCTCTTCTGTATCCTATTTATGTGCGATGTGGTCATTGAGCAGTATTTGTCATAAAGGTTTAAGTTAATCATTTTTTGAGAGTTCTGTAATTGTGTGTGTGCGTGTTTTTAACATGTTAAAAATCCTACAGGTGCTATGGTAAAACAAACAATAAACTTTTAAATTGGTTATGGTGGGGAATTCCTCTTCATTGTGCTGTATCAAGCGTTTTCTGGACCGTATTTTGGAAAAGCAAACATCCCAGGGCTGTTGGTGCAGGCAGTTACAGAGTCACGGAATCATTTTGGTTGGAAAAGCCCTTGAAGCTCTTCCAGTCCAACCACGAGCCTCACCCTGACCCTTCCCAACCCCACCAGCTCCCTCAGCGCTGGCTCAGCCCGACTCTTCAACCCCTCCAGGGACCCCGGGGACTCCCCCCCTGCCCTGGGCAGCCCATTCCAACGCCCAACAGCCCCTTCTGCACAGAAATCCTTCCTCAGAGCCAGCCTGACCCTGTCCTGGGCAGCTTGAGGCCATTCCCTCGGGGCCTGGCGCTGGGGCCTTGGCTCCAGAGACTCATCCCCCCTCTCTGCCCCCTCCTGGCAGGGAGTTGCCGAGGGCCAGAAGGTCTCCCCTCAGCCTCCTCTTCTCCAGACTGAACCCCCCCAGTTCCCCCAGCCGCTCCTCATAAGACATGCTGCAGCGCGTTGGACCCCAGGCCCAGCAGGGCCCCAGTCCCTCGCAGGGCTTCTCGGCGAGAGCACACGAAACAAGGGGCAAAGCGGCGAAGCTGCCGGTGTTTCAGGGCCCTGCCCCTCTGCTCG
>NW_020799122.1:6552516-6565855 GCF_003259725.1 Athene cunicularia | reverse complement strand
GTTTTACTTGGAATTGCATTGGCACATGGATCATGTCAAGCTGCTTTTCAGAACAGAGTGTGTTTAATTCCCCACAACTATAGCTAATCAGTTTTAAAAGCCCAACTGATTAGATGCATTGTCTCCTGTTTTTATCAGCGGGTTGCTGAATGGAGTTGGAAACGAGCAGAACAAATTATAAATATCGTAGTACCATCTATGGTAATGTCATCTACTGCTGTGCTAATTCTTGCTGTCCTCAGTAGTTTCAGGGAACAGCTTAAGTTTAACGTGAATAAGATGAATGTTGCTGTCTTTCAGCCTGTGTTTTGTGCTGCTTTGTGTAGGCAGAGCGCTGGTTTGAAAGTCGCCTACAGGATTTAAAGGATCGGCTGGAGCAGTCGGAGAGCACCAACCGCAGCATGCAAAACTATGTCCAGTTCCTCAAGTCTTCCTATGCCAATGTTTTTGGAGAAAGTGCCTTGCTGGGCTCCCCCAGCCGCTCTCATTCTTCTCCATGAGGACAATGGTCTCGTTGCACCTCTGCTTTTAAGCACAAAAAGGAACCCTATTTCAAAGCCATATGTTATTTAGGTAATAGGTTGGCATTTCAGGGTCATTGTTGGGAGACATCTTCCTCTTTTTCCTTGCAGCATGAGATGATAAAATGATGTCCTTAAGTGTAGGGTGTCAGCAGTACCAGTTTAGTGTTGGAGGTTGGTGTTGCACCATAAACTGTGCCCCCAAAGCAGATGGTTCTGTGTATGATGGAAGAAGATTCTTTTCATCCTGTAAGGTCCTGATGGTTTCAGCTCTTAAAACCTGTCAGCAGTTTGTTGAGCATGTTAATGTTGAAACAGTTCTTTTCCTCTTCATGCTTCCTTTTTCATTCTGTTTCTGTGTTGGGGAGATCATGTGGGGGTTTTTGTTTGTGGGGGTGTTTTTAATTTTTTTTTTTAAACTATTGAACATTGTATTAATACATTGGATGATAGGATGGTGGGAGAGGATCCACCCACCAGAAGTGTAAAGCTGAAAATAACTCAAGTAGGGCGGGGCGACGCGGGTCAGGTCGCCATGGAGCCGTGGGGCGACGCGGCTGGGATCGCCATGGAGCCTCGGCAGCTCCGCTGGAAGACTCTGGAGGCTCTGCGCGCCTCCAGCAAGGGCCGGCTGAAGTACTGCCGGCACTGGCTCCAGGATGAGGTGAGGGCTCGCTCCTGGCAGCTCCCGCTCCGCTCACTGGGAGCGGCGCGTCCCGTGGACGGTTGGCGGGGGGACCCGTGGGTAGGGCCTCCAGGCGCCGTCCCAGCGGCGGTACATCGGCTCCTTGTCCCGTTAACAGAGCTTGAAATACGTAAATCGCCCTTATCCCCGCTGCCTGCTCCTCCCTGCGTGTCCGCGGCTGGGCCCCGCTGCCCCCCCCGGCCCAGGTTGGGTCCTGGCTCCTTCGTACTGGCTAAATAGTGCAGTGGAGGAGGCGTTACCGGCGGAGGTTTAAGCGTGTCAGTCCTGGTGTCCTGCAAAAGTCGGGGAGCCTGGGAAAAGTGTTGAAAAAATGGGAGAAAAAATGGGTAAATTGGGTACTGAGCTGCGGTTATAAAACACCTGCTGACCTGTGTAAATGTTTTCAACATGTGTTAATGTTTCACTGCTTTTTTGATATGTTTTGGGTTCACAGAAAATGTTTTTTCTCCAGGATATCTTGGAAGGATGCATATCTCCTCTTGTGCTGTCCCCTTATTCTGGTTGGGTCCTAGACAGAGTGATTGGGCAATCAGCCCAAGAAATCACACCTTCCAGAAGTTCAACACCTAAAGGATCCACTCCCCTCACAAACCGGTCCTCTTCTCTGGAGCAGATCACACCTGCTAGCCAGCAGGGCTCTTCACCACCTTCATCTACAGACCCAAATGAAACTAAGGTAGCTCGCTGATTATAATCTGTATGTGAGCAGCTGTGAGAAAAAAATGTGCTTATTTGTTGTCATAAGTTGTCTGATAAAGGTTGGATTGTGCTCTGTTAACTTGTGGAGAAAACTGTGCTTAGTTTCAACTTTCTGTAGGATAAACAAGCAATGATAAAATTGCTATTAGTAAGATTTTCATAGAATTATGTTTCATAGTAGGCCAAAACCAAACTCCCCTTTTCACCATAACTAAGGAAAATTTAGTTGGAGCTGTACGGTTAAATGGATTAGCAGCATGGGATTCATCCATTTGGAGGGATAAGTCACAGAGTGGGGTCAGGCCTGTTGTAAGAGTCCATGAACCCCTCCTGGGTTTTCTGGAGTCTTTGAATGACTTAGATGTGTTATGGATCTTAGACAAGGCAAAAGGGTAGGAAGCTGGGCAATGAGTGGTTGACTTGTGGAGGTAATGATGAAACACCTGGAAAGAAACAAAATGTCCATTTCTATGCAGTAACTGGTGACTTCACCACGTAATAATGATACTGAGCAGCAAAGTTTTGTGTCATCTCGGCCCCATTTAGACTTAAGAAATATATTGTGAGGAAAACACCTTAGTGAAGCAGCAAGATCTGATAAAAGTTATAGAGTCTGAAGACTTCTTCTGAAGAATGATTCAAAGCATAAACAAGTCTTGACTTCTTCCAGTGTAACATCATCACTGAATGTAAGGAGGAGGTGGGGAGTTTATCTCGCCTTTCTAGGTGACAGTTGTCCTTCATGAATGTCCTGTAGGCTCTTGGTATCTCTGCTCCCAGTTTTAGTGACTGGGAAAAGTAATTATCCCAATCTCATATATGTGCTGGAGAATACTCAAAATGGTGAGGCTACACTACTGGGGTATAGAATTGCTCTAAAAAGGTGTGCATTGGTTGACTCCTTTATCTGTTTCTCTACAAATAACTTGCAGTTTAGGAGACTTGATTTACCTCGTTTCCTCCATGAGTAGTTGTGACTATTTTCAGTCACTGATTTTGCTTATGTGCTGACCACACAGGGAAATGATGAACTTGATCTGCTGGAAATGGATCAGGAAGACCTTCCAGCAGTTCTGCCATCTAAAGTTACAGAAGTTGAAGGCTGCATTCAGATGTATGAAGAGATGCACAGGTTGAAAGGAAAGGTAAAAACCCAAAATATTAAGGGTGTATGTGAATCACGGGGGAGCTACGCAACCAGCTGTAACAATGCTCTGTTAAAAGTAGCAG
This sequence comes from Athene cunicularia, assembly GCF_003259725.1. Classification (NCBI taxonomy): domain Eukaryota; kingdom Metazoa; phylum Chordata; class Aves; order Strigiformes; family Strigidae; genus Athene; species Athene cunicularia. The sequence continues at coordinate 6,562,699 of NW_020799122.1, read as the reverse complement.
GACAGTAAGTTATCCTAAATGTTGGCCCACCTTGGGCAGTTTAATTTGTATTTTCTTCTGTCCAAATTATGGCGCTTACTACACTGTGGTGCTTCTGGCACCTCTGCAATCTGCAGGAGGGGCTAAGGCAACGGCAGGAGCAGCAAGAGCAGATGGTGAGGGCAGTGTATGCTCTGGCAAGTGAACAACTGAAGCGCTTTGATGAACTGAAGGAGCTAAAGCAGCATCAGGAATTCCAGGATTTGCAAGAAGTAATGGAGAAGAGGTGAGATTAGCTCTGGTATCCTTAAAATATTATAGCATTTAATCAAAGTCAGAATTAATTCTTGTGCCTGACAATTCTACGCTAGTCACTTGTGCTTGAAAATCTCACCTGTTCCTTTTTTATACGTCAACTATCCTGTTATTGTTTGTCTTTCAGAGAAGGTCTCTGGCTACTGTTGAGGTTTGGTTAGAAAAAGACTGTATTTGTGACAGGTTAAAGTTCTTTAGTCTGGCTCATTTTAAAAGTAACTTGCTGTGTGTATTTTGTCTTGTGCATGTCTTGATTTTTTTTTTTTTTTTTTTTTTTTTGTCTTTATGTGTATTGTAGCTTAAAGGAGGCTCAGGGACAGCAAGAGAAGTTGAAGGAAGAACACAGACACAGAGCAAAGGTCTGAGATTTTAAGAGTTGTCTTTCATAAAAGACTGTAACTTGTCAGTGGGAACTGGAAAGATCAATTGGTTTATTTGTATTTATGTGGCACTCCCAGAGTGAGAATGTATTTTCTGGTGCTCTCCTAGTCACCTGTTGCGCTATTGTGGAAATGCAGTAAAGGCACGTGCCTTTTAGGAGCAGGAAGGACCTGTAAAGCTGGAGTTATTGAAGTATTTGTGTATCTTCTGTCTTTTTCTCCACAGATATTAAACCTCAAACTGCGTGAGGCAGAGCAGCAGAGGCAGCGTCAGGAAGAGCTGGAGCGCCTGCGTAAGGAAGAGGGCCAGGAAAGATTGCGTCGCCTTTATTCCATCCAGGAGGAAGTGCTACAGCTCAACCAGCAGATTGATCCCAATTATAGACACAAAGACTTGCCAAGAATCGATCTTTCTGCATACAGTAATCGTGGCAACCAGATCTGTGGGCTGGTGTCAGGACTCATCCGCACCACAAGCGAGGTAGAGGCTGTAGAGTTGTTTTTAACATGGATTGTAATTCCTTCATAAAGCTTCCTGTAGTTGTCTTCAAAGGCAGCTTGTTATGAAGCTGTTAAATAAGATGTCACAGAAATGTTTTTAGATATTCACCCTATAAAGTGCCTAATTTAAAATAATAATTTTTTTCTATGATACTTGAGCTGTTCTATTGAAAATGGCTTATAAAAATGCATGAAGAGTTCTACAGGAGAAGGACTTAATATTAAAATACTGCAGACTCTTGATACTGTAAAGTTCCTTTTTGAGACAACCATCAAAGTGGTTCATAAACTGTTGAATACGGAACATGTTATGATTCTCCTATACTCGTAAGCCTTTTTGCAGTAACTCGGTTTCCTTGAAGATTTTTTTTCTCTATGTAAAGGTAGGATATAAACCTTGAAAAAGAAAACACTATAATAAAGGGTAATTCTCTGTTCCAGCTAGTCACAGCTGGGTTTCTGCAGAGGAAGCTGCCTAGGCTTTGCATTGGGGTTCCCTTATACTTGTAAAAGTGTGCTATTAATTTCTGTTGTCTGAGATCTTGTGAGACCTAGTCATGGACTAACATTATTTACAAATGTTATGACTAATGTCATGTACAGAAAAGGAGAAAAAGATACATTCACCAAAGAGGATAAAATGTGTAGTTGGCTCCCAGATTATCTGAATGCTGATGCTTCAAAGGCTCCTCGGTTTGCTGTTGGTCTGCAGATAGTGGAACAAAAGATTGGTGCTATATTACTTCATCTTTTTCTTGACAGAGAGGTTTCCCTACCCAAGTGGATGTGGCCAATACTGAACGAGCACTGCAGGAGATGCGAGGGTTGATATCCAGCATGCAGCAAGAAATCGCTGCAGCTGTGAAAGAAAAGATGAGAGATGAAGAGGAAGAGAGGCAAAAGCAGAAAGAGTTACTGAAAAAAGAACAGTTGAAGGCTCAGACTCCTGCCCCTGCACAGCAGTCAGCAGGAAAGCAGCAGAAGGAAGGTTGGTTGGATTTTTTTTTTTTCCTTTCCCCCTCCCTGCCCCCTCTTTCTCTCCTTGCACATTCTTTTAATGTTAGTGACTACTGTGGAATCTTATTGTTGTGACAGTGCACCTTCTTGTAGCCTTTACTTTTAGCCCAACTAGCAAAATGGGTGTAGGACTGCTGGCAGCAAACCTTTTAAATTAAACTGATGCAGCATAAATGGACTGTATGAACTGGAGCAAAACCTGCTCTTCCTAGATGGTGTGCCATCTATTGCAATATTAGAGAATAATATTGTGCCTTTGTGCAAGTGTAGATGGGTCATGTGATATGACAAAACAAACAAGGACAGACTGCTGAAATGGCTTCCTTCTTGACAGTAAGTTAAGTCCAGATATCCTGCACGTATAAGCTACTAAGCTGAAGGGAGGACTCATGTATAGCTTGCAAACTTGTAGTTCATTTATGAACATTACTTTCTAAACTAAATTCTAGGATAAAAGCTTTCATGCAGCTGTTAGTTCCTTGCAATTTTTTAAAATAAATTTTCTTATGATTTTTCTAGAGTTTTGGGTCTTTCTTAGCTGTCATCTTTTTTTTTTAATATCAGGATTTCAGGTGAAAGGAGAAGAAAGTACCATGCAGTGGTACCAGCAGCTTCAAGATGTTGCTGAGCAGTGTCTTGCTTCTTTTAGTGAAATCAGCAACTGCAAAGACAACAATGAGGTATGAACAAACGATTAATACTGCTGAACAGTGATTATCTTAATTTCTAGGGGAAATAGGACAGCTTTAATTAAAAAAAAAAATCAAAAACAACACAAAAAACTAACTTAGCAGCCTCTGTTAACAGTCTGCTCATCCAAACTATCACAGTAGTTTACTTTCCTGTGAAGGTTTATAAAGTTGTTGTTTGTTTGTTCTGCAGGTTAAGAAGATAAAAACAGACTTGCAGAAAGCAGCTACAATCCCTGTGAGCCAGATCTCTAGAATAGCAGGTCAGGAAAATGCTAAGAACCCAATCCAACTGAAATGGCTTGTGCTGTAAAGATTTTAGTAGGACACAACATATCAAATGTTTCTATAATTATCCCTACAGCAGAAAGCTGCTATGCATACAGCTGAAGTCTTTGCAGTGTCTGCTAATGTTCTGAAGGTCTGTTGCTTCCCTCAGAGGCATCTTGCTTCATCATGATAGAGTTTCTTCAATCAGATGTAGCAAACATGCCGCTTGAGGTGCCTCGTCCTTCAGGATGTAGGTCTTGTTTTTGTGAAGTTGATGTGGTCTGGTTAAGACCTGTCTGCTGTTTCCTAATCTTTTCTCCATACCTTCCTTATGTATTTGCAGGCTCTCAGCTGAGAGAAGTATTTGACAAGATCAATAACCTGCTCTCTGGGAAGTCTGTTCAGAGTGGAGGGCGAACTGTATCAGTGACTCAGCATCCACAGGGTCTGGATTTTGCTTATTACAAACTTGCAGAGAAATTTGTGGTGAGGAAATGTTCTTTTTCTTGGGGTGGCAAAGGTAGCTAGTGCTTCAAGAAGTACTTTTGGACACTGTCCTCTGTCTTCAACTACTAAGAACAGAATTAGGTGTTTAGCTTGCATGTATTAATGATCATATTGATTGGAGAAAGTGCTTTTTGGATTTTTAAAAAAGTTAAAGAATTAGTTTCTCTTTCCCTCCACTCTCCTATTTTATCTCTTCTAAGAGGAAGAACTGTTTTAAATTCAAGCCTTACATATTCTGAACTAGGTAGGTACAGTGTTAGTGGGAAACAAGTTGATAGTTAACTGATGATCTACTACAAAAACTGTATATATGCTCAAAACTTTGTCTTGGCAGAATTGTGGGAGGGGGGAAAGCTAAGGCCCAAGAGGCAAACTTCTGTCCCTGCTGTGTAGCTAGCATCTCCCAAGAAATTAAGTGTCATTGTTTAAGTTTCTTTTTGAAGTTAGCTTTTTTTTTTTGTAGTCTTTATTTGCTACATTTGGGCTATTTGAAACTTTCTTTTGTCCCTGCAGTGACAAACATGGGCGTAAATTAGCCCATAGAGTAGAACTGTGACTGATTTGTAAACATCTGAAAATGATTCTTTGGAGTAAAAATATCTGTGCAGCCTTGCACTTTGTGCCTGCATTTGCTAACCCATTTTTTCTGTTCTGAACCAAAGATTATTGTCATCCTCTGTGGGACCTGAGGACATAGGGCTTTATCAGCTTTTCTGTGGTTGGCTACATAGCCATGGAAACATTAGGATCCTTTAGCAGAGGCTAATGACACAAAAAAGAGGAATTTTATTTTTGGTCAGACAAATAGTTTGAAGGGTGGGGACTGACTTTCCTTCCCCCCCCCTCCAGAGTCAAGGAGAAGAAGAAGTAGCTTCTCACCATGATGCAGCTTTCCCAATTGCTGTGGTGGCCTCAGGAATCTGGGAACTACACCCTCGAGTTGGAGACCTCTTTTTAGCTCATCTGCACAAAAAGTGCCCCTATTCTGTGCCATTTTACCCTGCATTGAAAGAAGGGACTTCTATGGAAGAGTATCAAAGGTAAATTTATTCCTGGGCTTCTTCAGCATGAACCCTGCAAGGGTAAAGACTCTCTTCTTCTGGGTGAACTCCACTTTTCCCCATCTCTGATTATGTAGGCACTGTGATGTGCTGGCACAGATCGGAGATTCCCTCACAAGTGTGCAGCTCCCCTGACCCTGTTTCCCTGGAGGATGCTGTGTCTGTCAGCTTTGGAAGTGTTCTTCTGCTTCCTCATCCTTCTCAGAGAACAGTTGATAGCCATAGCTTAATTCAAGTTGAAATATCCGGTACAGAACCTAAATATTCTACATGGTATAAAATAATAGAACATATGATCCAGAGAGTAATGCTCAGCCTTTGCAATAATCCTTGTGCGGTTTTGGAGTATCCCTGTTCTCAGTAGAGTTGACTTAAAGTAAGCTGAGAACTGCAGGGACTCAGAGGAATGTGTTTTGCTGTACTAATACTGGAAGGTCTTCTCATACTTAGGATGCTTGGATATCAAGTTAAGGATTCTAAGGTGGAAGAGCAAGATCACTTTCTTAAACGGATGTCAGGACTGATTCGTCTTTATGCTGCTATCATTCAACTCCAGTGGCCTTATGGAAACAAAGACGGGGTATGTGCATATGGCATTCTAATTAGAACCTTGTTATTATCCCAAGAGTCTATTAAACATGTTGTAAACTTGATTTGCAGTTAAGGTGTGCTCAATTTAAACCAGATAATAATATATTTGGAGATGATCATAACCAACAAAGCAATGCTAAGTAATTTGTAGTGCAGATCTTTACTTACTTCCTTCCTTTATATTTTCATAATGATCAAGTTTTATGCTAGGCTATTGTAAAATAACTTTATAAAGAAGAAAGTAAATGAGAAAACTGCCTGTTTTGATAATATCATTTTGCAAGTCGTAGAACAAGTGGTGGGTAGCTTTTTTGTTGCTTTATAGACACATCCTCATGGACTGAACTATGGATGGCGCTGGCTTGCTCAGGTGTTGAATATGGAGCCTCTGGCAGATGTGACAGCCACAGTTCTTTTAGATTTTCTGGAGGTAAGTGATATGGATTACTAATGATTAAAGAGATCTAAATTGGTGATCGTTTCTGAAAGGATTGCTGAGGTGAGGTTCATTGTGATTTTTAATAGTTGGGGTTTTTTTTAGCTTTTCCTTCAGAAAGTAATGTGAGTATTTCCACCTTCTTGCAAATACAGCTTTGGAGCTGAATGATTTAAAAATGGAAGTTTTTATACATGCAACTTCTGTTGTATTTGGTTCCGTTTAAGTTCCTGATATTTTAAAAATAGTTGCATAGTCCTATAAGAATAAGGTCTGCTCAGCACTTGGCATCATTTTGTACAATGCAATGAGGTCCTGTGGCCTTTTCAGCTGAATTACTTCATAAAATAGGATGGGGTTTTTGGGTTGGAAAGGACAGAGCCTAATGTGTATTAACTGTGTGTCCTAGGATATAGGCCTGTGCCAGTGTTAAAGGCTGAAGTCAGGGGAGACAAACACAGTTGAACACAGGCAGCTTCTGTGCTTAGCAAATGCCTTCTAAAGAACTTTAAAAGTTGAAATGCGAAAGTACAGTACAAAGTTAAATACACCGTGGGAATTCTGTTAGTGGTGGTGAAGTCCGAGGAATGCTTGTCCTTTAAACTGACTGTATGAAGAAAGCTGATGAAACCACTCTGCAGTAGTCAAGGTGGGGCAGTGACCACAACATGCCCGAGCAAACGGCCTCTGGGAAAGCTGTTATTTTTGGAAGGAAACTGGAGTGAGAGGAAGAATAATGTAAAATTAGTAGCAGAGGCCACCACACACAGTCAACAAGGCAAAAAAGGCAATTTTTGGTAGCAGTAATGGCATTTAGAGGATTTGCTTGTTTTATTGTAGGCGTAGGTATATTTCTTTAAATGTCTAGATAAAATATTAAGTGATTGATATTGAACAGATTTGATGAAGGTGTCATGTTAGTCTGAAACTCAATTTTGGAACCTTGTCTTTGTGGATTTCTGTACCATAGGTGTGTGGCAACGCTCTCATGAAACAATATAAGGCTCAGTTCTGGAAAATTATGATGCTTATCCAAGAAGACTATATCCCAAGGTAAGATATCTGTGGTTAGGAATGTGAAATGATCCTTGTTTTTTACTTCGTGAGTGTCTGCTCTTAAATGACTCGTCCATTTTTTCCCATCTCTGCCATTCACACCCACACCCACTTGTAAATCAAACCCAACTTGCTAAGTAAATTTTGAAACATGTTGTTATTTCTGCAGAATTGAAGCAGTTACCAGCTCTGGACAGATGGGCTCTTTAATGCGTTTCAAGAAATTCATGGAGGTAAAGTGGGTTTTTCTAGTTTTCAAGTGGTTTGGTTTTGATGTTTTCTACATTCAATATATGCCTCATTTTGATAACGAGCCTGGTGCTGCTTGCAGCATACCTGACAGTCCAGACCTGTCACTATGATGTAACCCATCTTTTGTAATTTGTCTGTTACTGAATTACCTTAATGGTAGTTACGATGTCAAACATCTCACTTTTCTCACCTCAAATCTAATGTTTTTCAGAGAAAATATATTTCAACTGTAAATTAAGTTCAGTGAGGCTGGTTGCAGTGAGAGGACAATGCAGGTTGAGGATGATTCTGCTGAGTCACTTCTATAACAGCTATTTTTATCAGTGGTTTTCTTGGTTTTGTCTGTTGTCCTGATTAGATACATGAGGAAGTAGATGCTTTGAACCCCTCTGTAGCATTCATTTAGCATTGTATTCTGCATCTTTTTTTTTTTTAAAGAAAGCTTGCAAAACTAAAATAGTTGATTAAATTGTTCTGTAAATATTGACTTAGATTATGATATTAAAATATGATAGCTTCAGAGTTTGTACTTCCATTTCAAAAATAATTTTGTTACATTAGCAATGCTTTAAATGTGTGCAGTAAGAGCCATCAAAATTGCTGAGACGAGATGAAAAATTAAGATACACATTTATTTTTTCCTCTGTTCTTTGTCTTTCTCTCTCCACTAGGATTGTTTAGAGCAGAAGAAAATTCCGTTGCCAAAGGGCACTCTGCAGCCTTCCTTTTGGAAATCATAAATCAGTTTATATTTCTTTCCTGTTGGATGTCAGTGCTTTCAGACCTGGCTTCCTGTTTACATGTAAAGGCAAAAAAATAGATTTTATATATAGAGGAATGTGGAGAAGATATTCCATCAACCTTTTAATGTTTAATTAAGTTTTACATTGAGCAGAATAAACCTAAGTTTAATTTGTTGCAAATAATTGGAAGTTATTCTTTGCTTTGGATTTCTGTAAGTTTTTCTGTAGTGGATTGTGGAAAATAAAGACTCTTCCTTCGTATGTTTAAACGTGCAGACAATGTTTTAAATATAGTATCCTGGTGATCTCTGGGCTTCAGAGATTAGAGACTCTTGGATTGAAAATTTGCACAATGCTGTTCTGTTCATGGAAGTATGGAAAATACCTCACATCTTTATGAAGTCTTAAAAGAGTAATCAGTCTCAGAAACTTACTGCTGGAACTTTATTTTTGTATTTATTACATCTGTCTTTTGTAATTCAATTTTAATTTTGCTGACATACTTGCATTGTGTTTGAATCAACATCTTAAAGCTACAGTGAGATTGGTAAAGGCTCTTGACCTGGCAGTGTTGACACTTGCCTCTGTTGAATGTAACTTTGCTCCACAAGAGGCAGTACTCTCGATTTGAGAGGTAGATTTGCTATTTTAAGAGGTTTGTATGGATAATATAAATTCATGGGGGAAGAGCAGAGTTCCTGAAACTACAGAAATTCTGTGTCCATTATCTGTCAGATGGATGGAAGCTAATAATCCGTTTTCTTATTAAAAAAAAAAAAGTGGCAAAAAAAGTATATCCATTCTAGCACTTCTGTTGATGTTCTGCCATCATTGGAGGGGAAAACAGTATGCTTGGATTACCTAAAGTGCATTTTACAAGGGGTCTTTTTACATAATGGATTTTTTTTTCCTTATCAATATTAGGATATTTTATCTATCAAGTACTGTAATACTTTTGTACCAGTGGTGGATTATTCTGAGTTCATTCTAAAAGCTTGTTCAATATTAAAGTTTTATTTTTCTTTTTATTCTGAAGCTGGTGCAGTTTGGTTTTTTCTGCAGGAGAGGGATGGTCAAGAAAATCTACAGCTCCTTGGTGAATAAAGGAGATCAAGAGTATGGGAGATTGGAGTGATGGGAGATTTGTCTGATTTATGGTGCACTGTCCTTCAACTATTTGGTGGTCTCTAAAATGAGAAAATTTGCTTCTGAGTTTTAGAAAGTAGCACATTATTTTTGCAATACACTGTTGCAAGTCAAAATTATTTAGATGGGGTTTTGTTACTCTTAGAGGCACCATAATTTGAAGCTGTAGAAAGAGTTGAGGCCATATAAGCATCTGAGGGTTTTTTTTTATGTAACTCTTGAGATTTCTGAGAAAAGGTTGTAACGTGTACTTTGGAATTTGGGCCTTTAATATCTTTAACCTTGGCTTCAAAACTGATTGGTAAATAAGTTAAATTTGGGTTTGGTTTATATATTTTTGTAAACTGACTCTGGAATTCTTTAGACTAGTGTTATCGGGGTGCATCTGGAAATCTCCTTCCAGTGCCCCTTTACCAAGTAACACTGAAGCAATACAACTTTCGTTAGTATGCTGAGTGGGGATGTTTTAATTACATCTTGCATATCTACAATTATGTTGGAGACTCATTTTGTCAAGGTAGTAATTGGTACTGTCTGTTAGAAATAATTGTCTGCCTGTGCCAAACCACAAGGAGTGATTTGATGACATGTATGTAAGATAGAATAGCTTTCTTTTTTGCTGATAACTACTAGGGTTTTCTAACATTTGTGGTGGCAATAGAAGTATCTATTTTTATAAAAAAATACGGCATCCTTTTCTGCCTCAGTAAAGGGCACCCAGATACTTACATATTATTTTAAAACCAGTAATAATTTCTAGTTGAATAATGAGTGCACTTCAAAAGAAACATAATAAATCAGTATTGACTTTTGGATGTAACTTAAGGTTGCATCTACTGCTTGAACTGATGGCTGACATGTATTATCCTTTTCTGGTTTTTGTCATTTTAGTGGTTTTGAATGTTAGCTTTTGGTGTTACAGAGATATAGTGCAAATAAGGTCTTAGGCATGTATTCGTATCAAATATGACAAAGGAGAGCATCTCTGCTGTGAAAATACTGTGCGTTCAGGCCAAGATGCGTTAAAATTGCCGTGAGTCATACTCTTCCTTGGAGACAATAGTTCCAGGCAGTCCCACGGGTTGCGATACAATGTCAGAGAAAGTATGCATTTTCCATTTAAGTACTTTAATAAAAGATAGTGTTAACTCGAAAAATCACTCAAACCCACTCACCACTTTGATCCTGGAATGTTCTTGCTGCCTTACCAGGCCTCTTTAAAAAAAAAAAAAAAAAAAAA
>NW_020799122.1:6493432-6552466 GCF_003259725.1 Athene cunicularia | reverse complement strand
ATTTCATTCAGCGCCCTGGGGAGGGGATAAACAGACGGGTAAATAGCAGTGACAGCGAATCTCCGCTTTGGCAGGCAGAGCGAGAGGCCCCCGCCTTGCCCGCCCTTCCCTTCGCCCCTGTCCGGTGAGGTTTGGGGTAAAACCCTGCCTCTCCCCTGAGGAGAAATCCCGAGGGGGAGATGGAGAACGCGGCGCCCTGCGGTCGCCGGCAGAGGGGATTCATTGCACAGCAATGGCTTCCCTCCGCGCTCCCCAGCCCAGCCCTGTCCAAGGTCAGGAGATGCAGCAGGGGGTGTATGCGAGGGGAGAGGAGAGAAGAGAGCGGTGGAGGGCCTGGGTGCTCAGAGATGGCTGGAGAACCCTCTCCTCAAGGAGCTTGATATCGCTCTGAAATGAGCACATAAATGGCATGCCCAGCAGAGGTGTCCAGCCAAGCAGTAAGAGGTGTAAAAGAAATCCTCCCAGCCTGTGTGCCTTTCATATATGTGTCATTTTGGTATATAGGTCAAGCACTAAGGTTTCCTTCATAAAAGAATTGGGATTTGTTCCTCCCATGATTTTTTTTTTTTAATTTAACATAAATCAAAGTAATGATAGTCAAGTTTTTCTCAATTTGTTGCCTGCACACAGCTCATCTGGTTACAATGATATAAATCTATATTGCCAGGTCATAAATATGTACCAGTAAGCTAATCATTTGACCTGATATTTAAGGAAAAGCATAAGCAGTTATCACTGTTTTTTCAGCAGGTCCATGTTGACTATTTAGGATTTTTAGTAGCTATTTTGTCATAAAACAGCTGCGTGTTCCAGTCTAAAATGTACGTGACTATCGAGCAGTCTTTCATACATATTTAAATAGGTTTTGAAGAGCAGTTGTCTGGAGATGGAAAATGAACACAGTAAGGGGGAAAAAAAAATAAAAACCAAACCCAAAAAAACGACTCAGCCTGAAATGGTTCTGTATCTTTCTGGAAAAAAAGAAAAATCCATTTTCTTTTGGCATTTTGTTTTCAGCAGAGTGCCAGAAGATTCTGATGACTGTATTCACTGAAAGGCCTTGGTCAGGGATTCAGATTTGTTCAAAGCAAATATTACATCCCACTGTGTGATTTTTATGCATTTAAATGCAACTACCAATGATTTCTTCCATGAAATCTTCATTTGTCCTTACTAATAAATTGTGCAGAGAAAATGATGAACAAGAGAATGGGATGCTTTTTGCTGCATTGTGTGCAGGATCTGGAACTGTAGTAATGGAATTGTTAAGCTGTGGAAAATACTTGAACCAAGATAGCAGGTTACATTGTTCACAAGAAGTAATTTATTTCCATTCCTTTTGTGAGGGAAAAAATACATCTGTAATGGTTGGATTGAAATAGAAATTATATTTGAAAATCATATTTAGATGTTACACTTCTGAGATCTGTAGTTGATGAAGTTAGCAAACGTATTTGTGGTTGTTTTCTAATAACGAAAGGTAGCAACAATAACAAAAATGTTGAATGTCAAAAGACTGTCTTTTAAGTCTTTTTTATATGTTTTTCTCTTGCACAGCAGAAAGGTAGGAGGAGTCTTGAATCTCTTGAGACAGGGTGGTACCTCTTGGTGTGAAATTCCAATTTCTCAACTATTACATTTATTACTAACCTTAGTTATTAATGCAGATAACTTGATACCTTTGCCTTATTTTTTTGTCTACTTAATGTATTTATGGGGGTGTAATTGTTTTATTCATAAATACATTGCTTTTGGGGGGCAACTAATTGCTTCCCCTGTATTGGAGGAAATTATACAAATTCCTCCCTTTTCTCTGCTGCATGTTAGTATAGTGTGGGAGTTTGTTTTTTCCATTTGTCCCTGGAGTGTAGGCAGCAGAAAAATGGGGTGGAGCAGATTGCAGATGCTGTGGATGGAGATTGCCAAGCGTAGTCCGGCATCATTGCTGCCATAGCTGACCGTGGATCAAATGGAGTGACAAGCTGCCTTCTCACTGCTGCAACTGATACACATTAAGCTATGCAAATGCCACAAGAGATATGCACTAGCTTCAGCAGACACAAAGGCACATAACTGCAGTTGTCCATGAACTGCTTCAGGGATTGCAGCCTACTCATGGGGAAAATGTATGGTTAGGGGAGGCAAGGAAATTTTCAGCAAAAATTCCAGTGGGTTAGATACATTTAACACCTACAAAATTAGACAGCTAAAAAAATACCTTCTGTCACAACTGCTACTTGTCAGTATTTTCGTTGTGGTAATTGGAAGTTAATGTCTTCGTAGATATTTATATTCAAAACCTTCTTACTGAGTTTGTGTCTTTACATTAAGCCGACACACTTGATTATGCTGTAGCGAGAAGTGTCATCTGCTAAGTCCAGATAACTTTTTGGTTTGACCTTCAGATTATGGTAGGGTTTGTCAGTTTTTTTTAAACTAACTGGAAAGATTAGTACATACCAAATTAATCAAGTTTTCTGGTGGCATTTGTGATCTTTTTTGCATGGGGAGATCTGTTGTTTGCAGTAGCTCGTGTGACAGTAACACCAAATTGTTGTATGTAGCAAGGAACCAAAAGGGAAGTATGAAACGTACTATGATGGAATATGTATTTGGAAAAAAAAAAAAAAGCCATGTCCTTATGTTAGTCTTTAGTTGAATGTTATCTTGATTTCCCCCTCCCTTTTAGACTCTACATTCCTCCATCATGTTGTCATCGTTTCGTAAAGTCAAAGTCCAGGTATTTTTACGTAATGCATGAAGTGTCATCGCCATACTTGCTTGCCTTTATTGCAGTGACCTATTTGTAACAAAAGGCTCTCGTTTGAGAGTTTGTTCTATATAGCCGGTGCTTTATTTGTACTTCATTGTTGAGTCTGATCTGCCTTTTCTTTAATACCTTGAATTTCCTAATTCATGCATGGTGTGTGAACATTTTATAGTTGTTATAGTTCAGTATGATTGGATTTTGGTGTGGATTAATTTTCTAAGAAATTTGTGTTTTAAAAAGTACTTGAACAATATCTTTTACTTCTAGCATCTAAAAATCAACCGTGATAAGATTCATGCTGTAGAACATTATGCATTTGAAGTTGGCTTTGGTTCCTGTTCCAGCCACTTGCACAGATTTATAATCCTTGTATTGTTGTGGTGTAACTGTTTATACATCTGTGTTGTTTTCCATTCAGTGGTGGTAAAATAAATAGGATGTGTGGACCAGACTTCAGCTGGGTAACACAAGCAACTAGGTTTTATTTGGAAATTATAGTAATGTAAATGTTTATACTACAATTAAAATTACAATGGAAAGATAACAAATGGGAATGGAAAGTGCTGGGGTTAATTACATAATATTGCATTACCTGTAAACTCTGCATTTCTGCAATGCAGTCAAGGTAATTTGCTTTCTCAGGAGTCTTGGCAGAGTGCAGCCCTTGCCAGCACTGCATAGTTTTATCAAAGGTCTGTGGTGATATTGAAAAGTATACAAAGCCAAAAAAACCCTTGTTCACAAATGCACCGAATTCAGGTAGGCAAATTCAGCTGCTCTTATTTGAATAGTGGAATTAAAATTTTAAGATTAAATGTCTACAAATGAACAGATCTTTAATCATCTCCCGTATTTCAAAAGTGCATAGTTGAGGCTGTGCACAAACCCTCTGATCAGCCTCAGTCACCAGCTTCACAGTCTGATTTAGTTCAAACATAACTCACCTTTCTTTCTTCTTTCAATGCTACAGTTTCTTATGTCCCTGTAATACCTACTTAAATCTTGGGGCATGTTTGAATGTTACCTGTGCTGCGGTTAGTCTTACAAGTCTACAGCGTTAAGGAGTGGCTTCAACACATCTTGGATTTCTGTGCTGCAGCACTTGGCTTATTTTTCTGGCTTGGAATCTGTAGAGGTTTGAGGCAGTAGGTGACCTTCCTTAATAGTAACCAGAAATATTTGGATGCAGGGTGCTGCTACATGTAATCCACCCTTAAAATTTCTCTAATTTGTAGATTCAAATTCATAACACACCAAATCACCGGGCATTAATTTTGTCTGAATAGTGTTTTAAATCTCTATTATAGGGTATATGGTACAATATCCTCCAGTTACTTCTTTGTAACACAATATGCTCATTCAGTTCCCTTCACAGGAGCAGGAGCCAGTGCCATGTATACTTTTCAGAGGGATTATCTTTTATTTACCTGTGGTACTAAGTACGTACTAACTTAGCACTAAAACTTGGCAGTTGCGGTGTTTTTGTGGTCAAGACATACATAGTGGCTCTACCTCTTCCCTAGTGTTCTGAGGAAGCTCTGAATGGGAGAAATCAAAGGTGGAAAAAATGTACTTTTATTTTTCCTCTGTCCTTTCCTTCTGAAGCTTATTTTCACATCCAATATTAGAATTCAGATTTTTTTGCTTAAAGAAGCATCAGCAATCCATTCCAGCGGATCCACAGAGGAGCCAATATCAGTTAAATCTTCTTTTGACAAGATTTCTGATGTGTAGTATTGATGAATGCAAAAAAAATGCATCAAACTGCTGGTGTGTGCACTTGGGAAGCAGGGAGTGTTTTGATAGGGAAAAGTTCTTGTATTACAGGCTACTAGAGTCACGTATACTGAATATATATAAAGCGCATCAGGACTTGTCTTAAAAGAAAGTAATTTTACTATCTCAAGATAGTGATCTTTACTGATAATCTGATTGCTTTTCAGGGAAAGAAGTTTAATTCTTTAAGCTTCATGTAATTGTTTTTAAAAATATGCTAAAATCTTCTGTATAGAGCTGAATGTATTTTTTATATTCACTTTTTTAAATCCCTGAAAACATGTTTTGGTAAGGGAAATGCTGACAGCTCTTGCGTGTCTGCCCTGGTGGCACCGCTGTAATTCCTGTTTAACCCACCTCGATACCGCTGTTTCCAGAACTTGAATGATGTTGCTGACATCATCGTTGTTGCACTGCAGTGTCTATAAATATCTGCAGTTGTATATTCACATTCAAATTTTAGCGTACCCTTTGTATAATTTGTCTGGGGAAGGCTAATCATTTTAGATTGAAAGATGAGAGTAATAAGTTTGTTTGGTTTTTTTTTTTTGTCTTAAATTACTTTTTTTATGTCGTGTTTTTTTTGTTGTTGTTGTTGGTTTTTTTTAAAAGAAATACCACCACAGTGGTACAGTGTGAGGAAGCGTTTCTGATTATTTTTTCAGTTAGACCTAAACTGATGAGTGACTTTCTAAAGTTAGTCTTACAGCCTAACAGTACAGTGGCAAATGTCTTCAGGACAGTTTAAGCTCCACTGGTTTGGAGATGTCTTTGCACTGACGCCTGCTTTGGCTGTTGGGAAGGCCGAGGCTCTGGGCAGGAGCTGGCTGGTGCTTCTCCTCCTGCCTGCACTGCCTGGAAGGTTTGCTCTGCCTGACCTTATCAGCGGGCACAGGCAGCGTCGGAGGGGCCAGAGGCAGCAGCGACGTGGGGAATGTTGTCTGTGTGCACAGCGCCAGGGACGAGGCCCCTTATCTGGGGTTGGGCTGGGCATTCATGTACGTCCCAAGCTAAGCTACGTTTTTCACGTTAAAAACATAAAGCCCAACTTCTTGGTGGTGTTTCTCGCGCTGGGGGCACAGAGGTGTATCACAGGCGATGTCTTGAACCAAGAAGGTTTAAAAACATCTGTTTTGTATTCAAGGGGGGTACTGCGGTTTGAGTGTGCAAACATCAGGGGTAGGCTGCATCATTCCGCAGCATCGATGACTTCAGAGTTCAGAGCTCCCCAGTGACTGCTGATCGCACTCTGGCAGAGCACAGACTTGCTGACGTCAGCTGATCCGCTGCAGGAAAGAACAGTCTATTATTGCAAGACCAAAGCACTTCTTTTACGATTGACTAGCTCGACTTACTGTAGTTACAAAAGGAGCCTTTCTTTTAACGAATTCCAGCAAAAAGATGAGCCAGATTACGTGACTTGTGTGGTGAGAGGCAAACGAGCTACCAGGCTAAATTATAAGAGGTCTCCTATGTGGTTTTTAAAAATGTAAAAAGAATTTTTCATTATAATTTATTTAGGTTTTTTTCTTTATTTAATAATTTAAATAATTTAAAAATTTGAAGTGATTTTAAATCACCTGGGCTGTGGAAGTTATTTCTGATACTGAAATATAAGTTGACAGCAAAAAACTGTACAGCATTCCAAAGACTAACTAGGATTTCATTTTCTCCCAGTAATGTCCATAGCCAGAGTAAGCTGAGAGACAGTCTACAGTTGTCCAGTACATTTAGACTAACTGCCACTTTGTTATTCCTGAGCACAGTTCAGCTTAAAAGAAATGGTGTCGGAATTCAAACACAGTGTTGACAGCACAGGAAAAGATTTTAGCAATAACTTGCTCTGCTGGAGGAAAAAGGCCGTTTGAAACAGGGCTTGAAAAAACAGCTGCTTTCTCCACAGATCAGATCTGTAGTTGAGCTCAAGTTATGTTCAGGGTTTTGATCTTTTAACACTCAGGTACACTAATCAAGTGGAGCCTTTGGTACCACTGCCAGGTGAAACCTGGACTTCATTTATATAATACAGTCTACACAGACTGGTGGTTGTTGTTTTGTGGTTTTTTTTTTTTCTTTTTGCCCTCTTTTGATAATAATGAGTGAAACGCCCAGGCCTGGAAGAGAAAGGAAAGCTGAATTTTCTTTCTTTCCTTAAACTGCCGCAATGCAGTTGGGGCTCAGAGTTCACGGGAGTAACAACTGCTGCTGAAATGGCTGTCCTCTCGCAGGGTGGGACTTTGGAAGAGAGCTCAGGAATGTGTGAATTCGCCCCCATATGTTTCTTTCTGTCAGATGGTCCCTTTATAAGAGCTTGGAAACCAAACAGAAAACACGGCCGTATAGATCACTTTCCAACCTGTGGAGTTTTTCCACACAATTATGCAAGATACCTGTCTAATTAAAGCATGTAGCTAAATAATGACTAAATAACAATTTATTATTTAACAAGGTATTTTATGAGATTGCTTTTGTCTTTTAGTATGCAGTTGTAGACTGGGTTTCTTCCCTATCTTTGATAGGATCGATGAGAAGTACATTTAGCTTGATGCTTACAGAATTTATAATAAGAGCATGAAGTGAACTATACATGTAAACACTTGTACATCAAGACATTAATTGCATAATTGTTCAAGCACGGAGTGTTGTTTATTCCAACAGCTTCTTGATGTGCAAAGTCAGTTGTCAAATAAGTGGGTAGATATCCAAACTGATGACAATAATGATACCATTTTTTAAACTTATGATACAGTTCTGTTCTAATGCACAGATCTCTTACTGAAAATCAAATTGCTCTTTGAAAATACAGGAACTGAAAATTAAAGGTTATTCTAATTTTAATAGAAAGGAGATCGAACAACTGACTACTGTTCTGCTTTCTCTCTGTGGTAACTAACAGGGTTTAGTATCTAAAAGCAACGTGCAAGGGTTTTCAGTCGGAGCAGTCAGAGCAAGGGCACTGGTTACATGAAATGCTCCTTGACTGACTTGTCTAAGGTCAGATCTACGAAGCACTCTGAGCCTTTGTATTGGCTTTTGAAGGGTTTTGTAGGGAGTGGCAGGATGACTTTGTAACTTTTTTTAATTGTCTGAGAGAACAGAGAGGAAGTGGGTCACACAGAGGGGTGTGTGTGTGTGTGTATTTATATGTGTATATATGTATGTATGTATATATACATATATATTTGTATAATGTGTTTATATTTTTTATATATTTATATATATATATTTATATATTTATCATATATATACATATATTTGGACCAGTTAGCTGTTGTTTAAAGAACAGTAATATACTTACTTTGGTTTATCTATATTGAGTATTTTAAATAAAATGTTTCCAGATTTTATGTTGTACAGGAAACATTTTATGTCTGTGTATCTACTATATATATGTGCACAGAAACACATTTTTGACGTTTGTATTAGACACTTGCATGCTACAGTTCAGGATGACTTGGCCTTTGTATGACTGCAGCCGTATTTTTTCAAAATGAATGTTTATCTTTGCAAATATTCCTTTCCCGTTATTTTCTGCTAGAAATGTGCTTTTATTGATTTATATTTTTATATACATACCTGCACACATAGGGTAAGACTGTAAGTAAACCACATGTGAGTTTAAAAAGGCGGGCTTCTCTTTCATGGATCTCTTCCCACCCTACCATTGTTTTGTAATACAAACAAAATGTGGGGTTTTTTGGCTTTCAGAAAATGGATCCGAGTGGTGTAAAAGTGTTGGAAACAGCAGAAGATATCCAAGAAAGGCGTCAGCAGGTTTTGGACCGTTACCACAGGTTCAAGGAACTATCTTCTCTAAGGCGCCAAAAACTTGAAGATTCCTATCGATTCCAGTTTTTCCAGCGTGATGCAGATGAGCTTGAAAAATGGATCCAAGAGAAACTGCAGATAGCATCTGATGAAAATTACAAAGACCCAAGCAATTTACAGGCAAGTCCTACTGCCATTTTATGTTTCCTGTACTATTAATTTGAGGGTGTACCAGGTCAATGGTCTGGTCATAGACAGAGCAAACCGTAAATGTAACTTGGTCTGAGAGTGGTGAGGAAAGATGGATGCAAATACCCTCAGCCTTGCGAAGTGTTCTTCAGAAGCCTGGTTTCTTTGCTGTTATAATTGGAATATTTCTAATAGTGGATTAGATGTTAAATCAATGTAGAAAAAGTCACTTGATACAATGTAATTTAAACAAAGCTGGTTTTACTTTTAGAATTTGTTGGACACTTTGGTTCTGTAAATAAACGTGAATTAACTCTTATTGTTTCCACAAAAAGAAGGTATTTATAGAAAACATACTTGTGTGGGTGGAACTAGCTGATGGGCTCTCAGACGTTTGAACACTCCGGTGTACAAGAGTAAACACAGTAATGAAATAACTAAAATTGTGATGTTTGAATCCACCCTTGAAACATATGATACAATTATAATTTCAACAGTGTTATTTTATTGTTTGTTTGTTTGTTTGTTGTTACTGAATACTAAAAATACACTGGAAATGTGGAGGAGGGCTGTGCACCAAATCTCAGTCACATTCTTTGATGCTTTACTTGCAGGGAAAGCTGCAGAAGCATCAAGCCTTCGAAGCTGAAGTGCAGGCCAATTCAGGGGCTATCGTTAAACTGGATGAGACTGGAAATCAGATGATTAATGAAGGCCATTTTGCATCTGAAACTATAAGAGTGAGTTTTAAAACCTTTTGTGTTGCCTCTTACAGGCTTTTCCTTAAACACATTGTGCATCTTGCATGGATAACTCTATATTCTAAAACACTTTTAAAATTCTATAGATATATGATTAGTGAAATCACAAGAGAATTTGTATTTGTAAAGCTTACAGATATTATCTTTCATGAGCACCCAGCTCATCTTTTCTTGAATCCAGTTCCGAGGTGAACTGTCTGCTGGTGGAGTCCAGGAACTTGGACTGGAAAATCATTAGTAATTCAAAGATGTGTTGAAAGTCACAAAACAAATGATTAATTATATTTGTGTTTCTTCCCAAAATGGCACAAAGGGGTATCAAGAAGCAGCAAATTCACAAGGCCTGCTCTGAGGGGTGTTGACCACTAATCTTTTTGCTTATATACAGCATTTTAATTTTCTGCAATGATAATCATAAGTAACACAAGCCATGGTACCAGTCAATTTCAGACATCTCATTTCTGTGTGCTCTGGCTCAGATCAGGTCTCTGCTGATCTCTATTTTCTGGTTAAATTGTACTGGCCATATGTTTGAATCTCGTTGAATTCATGTTCCACGGCTTTTCTGTGAGCTCCAAGTACAGTGCTCTGTCTGCTCTGTTTATCCGGCAGTGAACATCCCTTAGGACAGCTGCTTCCTCAGTAACAAGCAGCAAGTTTTCTTCAGATCCTTTTCTGAGATCTACTGTTGTTTCTCTCTTTCTCTCTCAAGTTTCCCAACCTGTGTAATGCAGTGACAAACATCTTTGCTGCTGCACTAGATAGCTTTACATCTGACAGTATTGAGTGATTATCAGTGTTTTAAAAAGTCTGAGAAAACTGTAAATTCTACGTAATGACTTGCTAGTTATTTTTTACTCCTTCTATGTATTCTTATTTTCTCTGGTTTGTTAAGTGTTTTCTCTCTCCTTCCCACACACATGTGCACACTCATACTGCACCAGTAAACACTTTTATTCTGCATACCAGCTTCCTTTCTAGGATTCATTTTGTTAAATCTGCTGTTTCTGGGTCTCACTTGTTCCAGTCTCAGTAATTGCTGCATTTTTCTCTACTGTTGAAAGCTTTTTTCTTTATAAGATTGGGATGTGAGCTGTTACAGCTTTTCAATAGGAGAAGTTGTGTGATATTTTTGTCGTGATTATCAAACTTAACTGATACATTCAACATTTCAAACATTTCATTGTTACTAAGAAAAGGTGGTGACTAAGAAAGCAGAGATTTATTTTTTTTATACATTGTAAAATAAAAAAAAATCTGAGGTAATGGTATTTTAGAAATCACATTGTGATCATACAACCTTTACCACAAATAGAAAAAAAAAATGCTTTGCAGTTGGGTGATCTTAAACAATAGTGTATCTTAGCTGCTCAATGTAAGTTGTTATTTGTGTTTGGAGTGGTAATTTGCCTTTTAATGGTTCAGTCTTTCACGCCGTACCGGACTGCGCAGCGCCCAATAGTAACGGCTACCCAAGTTGGGTCCCACATACGAGTAGGTGAAACTTCTGGCTGTGCAGTGCAACTTCTTTATGCAATGTCTTCTTTCTTCCTTGGTTGGCAATTTGCACTATCCTTTTGGGCAGCACTAGAAAGTAGTGTGAACTCTTTCCTCCCTCGAAACCTACCTAACTGAACTTTCTAAGAGGATTAAATGGGTATCCACCCATGCTAGATGTTCAAAAGCTTCTCTAGCATGACTTTCAAGTTTCAGATCTTGATGAGCAAAGCATTATAGATGATGGGTGGAGCAGATTCTTTCCTGTTTTACAAGTTGTGTTTCTGTGTGGGAGTGTGGTTTTTCTTTTAATTGTCTATAAACTTTATGGTTGCTCCCAACAGTTCTGAAAGGCAGACTGAAGACAGAGAGAGTCTCACTATTAAAACTAGTAATTGCTCCTAGTATTTCAGTATAATCTTACTTAACAATGTTGGGTAAATATATTAACTGACTAGTGCTAAGAGAAATGGTTAAAATACTGTAAAGTGGCACAAGTTTGTCTTGAAACAAAATGTGTGGTGTTAAAAATAAATCCACAAATGAAGACGAGATTCACTTATTGGGAGTTGACTTCCAAGTAAAAGACTGAAGATTTGAAGGGGACAGCAGCAGATCTTTGGTCTGACTTCACATTAGCATACCATTTAAATCAAATTTTATCTCAAAATGTTTACCTCATAGTAATGTAAAAGTAACTATTTGATAGCTTAATTAATAACAAGTTTTAAAATACTCAGTTCAGGCATTTCTAATTTTGTGTTATATCACTTTACATCATTTGAAAACTAATGACTGGAGATGAAATTGTTACGAGGTTTGTCCATCCTTTGTCTAAAGTAAGGTTTAGGATGTACAACTTCAGGAAAAAAGATCTATTAAGGTCAGGAAGGGAATAAATCCCGTCTCGCCTGCTACAGGATTTTAATAAGAACATCCTATTGTTCTAGACTCGGCTACAGGAGCTGCACCGACTATGGGAATTACTGTTGGAAAAGATGAGAGAAAAGGGAGTCAAACTGTTGCAAGCACAGAAGCTGGTGCAATACTTACGGGAATGTGAAGATGTCTTGGACTGGATCAATGACAAGGTATATCATTACCTGCCTTTGCTGTGTTTTTGATGGGAAATTTGATGTGCTTGTGTGGAAACTTTCTATCAACGTATAGTTGCTGGAGTTTGGGCATTCAGAGAGCTTTTATTAAAGGTGTCTATACATTTTATTTAGTTTATTCATATTGCATAAACAGTAGGTTTGTAAACTACTGTTCCTTCTTTTGCAGTCACAAAAAATAGGTAGTAGACTTAAGAGGAAGCCTGTGTGTTGGAGAGCACATAATCAATTCTTTCTTTGCTTTAAGGAGACCTTCATGTTTCTGTTTAGTAATAAATTTTCCTGTAAGGGAAATTTACAACATATTAAAACAAATGTTTTTTATAAATGTTCTAAGTTATCTGTTATAGAAAGCAGCCAGCCTAACCAGCAAGCAGTGTATACATAATTGCTTATTGATTGGAATATCTTTAGATACACATTGCACGGACATTAGCTTCAGGAGAACTGTTGGTTCTTGATTTTTTTTTGAACTCTGAGGAAGCAGACCACCAACCACACTATCAAGAAAAAAAAAAAGCCACAAAATGATCACAAAGGTTTTCTTAATGATGGTTTGCTATTCTGTCAGTGGGTTCAAACTGTAAACCCTACATAACTGTTACTGAATATGACAGTGCACTTTCCATAAAGAAATCTTGTATGAGAAGCCTACGACAAGTGCTCATAAACAGTCTAAAAATGTAAAGAAATTCTAGTCCCTGTGTGTACTCTGAAATAGCATGGACAGTTATTTTGTGGTTTTAAAATTATCTTTTTTTCTGTACATGTTTTCTTTCAGTAATTTAGGTTGTTGTAGATCATTGTGCACAGAACAGAAAGCTTATGATAGAAAGATCGGTTATATTCAGTAACTTGGAAAATGAATAAGAGCAAGCAAGATGGAAAAAAAAATACTCTTAGTGATCTTGCATGTTTTCTGCAATAATGGACAGATGTTGAGGGGAGGAAGTGGGAGTGGAGTTTAATGGAGGAAACTTTATAGTTTTAAATCTGACTTAAAGACAGTTACAATCACTGTGTTTTGACCTATTCAAAATTAGGACACTTTGCTTCCTGATTTTTAGTAGCGATTTCCCACAGGATATACTGAAATTTACATATATTTTTCCTCAATGTGGTAGGAAGCAATAGTGACCTCAGAAGAGCTTGGGCAGGACTTAGAACATGTTGAGGTTTTGCAAAAGAAGTTTGAAGAGTTCCAGACAGACCTTGCAGCTCATGAAGAAAGAGTTAATGAAGTGAACCAGTTTGCTGGCAAACTTATCCAGGTAAACATTCATGTGTGTTGAAAATCACTCTTGGCAAGTCTGGTATAACACAGCAAGCTTTTGTCTGCAGCTACTGCTTTTCCTCCCTGGTTTGGTAGCAGATATTTAAGCTTTACTCTGCATGTGCCTAGATACTTGGTTATCATTTGATTCGTTTGTTCTGCTGAACGGTTTGAGTAACGGCTCCAGCTGAGAATGTTCCTGAAAATGTGGAGAGTAGTGATTAGTAAGAGAGACTGTTGTATTTGGGATTAAATGTATTTCCCTTGGACAACCAGGATTGGTGCATCTTCTCTTCTGGTATGTCATCTAGGGCTTGATCAAGGTTGGACAGAGGGCAGGAAGTATTGCATTCCAGGGAAAAAAAAAGATGCTGTTTACAGCCCTCTTCCCATTGACTAATTAGTGCATAGGGAAACTTAAACTACTAGAAGAGTGTTAAATGTTTACACAGTGAGTTTCAGGGAAACTACCGAGTTGAGTGATTGTCTGAAAACTACAGTAATGATAAACTGATCTCTTGAAAATCTGTGGTGATTCAAAGGTTTTTTGATGGATGTAAAATCACAGAACGTATACGAAAATGACTTTTTTTCTTTGCTTGCTAGGAACAACACCCTGAAGAGGAACTGATAAAGTCCAAACAGGACGAAGTAAATGCAAGCTGGCAGCGTCTTAAGGGGCTTGCCCTTCAGAGGCAAGGAAAACTCTTTGGGGCAGCTGAAGTTCAGCGCTTCAACAGGTATGATCTTGGCTGGATCTGCTGAAGTGATGTAATATTTTGTGGATGTTTAATGATGTTCAGCTGCTTACAGTAGTATGGAAGAGTTATTGTTGTCTGTTATGTTTTTGCTTTACTTTTCCTTATGACTTATTGAATGAGGACCTTGTTTTAGAATTGCCTTAGAATAGTCATTCTGATTTAGCTTTTCAACACTTGCCAGTTTTGTTCATTCCTACTAATGGCAGTTTTACTTCCCTTTCCCCTGAGGGCTTTTTCCTCCAATTCTGTCCTACATCAGCCTTTTAAGGTTGGGTTTTTTTTTTTCAGATGGATGTCAGGTCAATTGTTCTGGGGGTCTGTGAGCAGGGTCTTCCTATCCTCCTCTCCATCTACAGTATTTTGACATGTGCTGTAATTAAGTGGGAGAAGGGCTCAGAGTGGGAAATGGACCTAGTAGGTGATGGTGCTCAGTGGTGCTATAATTCCTTGGTTGCATCTGGTGATGCCATCTGAAGAATGGCCTGCCAATATGCTTCGAGTTTTTTTGAGATTTAAATAGTCTATTTTTGGGGGGTGAATTGGGGAGGTTTTTTGGTTTTGTTTTCTGTTAAAGGATGATTGTGGTTGGCTACAGTGTGTATATATCTGGGTTTGTATGCCAGTACGTCTGGCATACATACAGGAAAATATTCTGCTTTCTTCCTTTTTCCATACAAGATAGACTGCTTTCAATTTGTGCTTTGTTTTGAAGGGATGTGGATGAAACAATCAGCTGGATTAAGGAGAAAGGGCAGTTGATGGCCTCAGATGATTTTGGCAGAGACTTAGCCAGTGTGCAGGCTTTATTGCGTAAGCATGAAGGCCTGGAAAGAGATCTTGCAGCTCTGGAAGATAAGGTACCCATACAAGATGCATTTTACCTACAGTTTAAACTGAATAACCTGCTTGTAAAAGGCTAGAAGCTTACTCACTGTTTGTGACTGGGTTTAGGTTAAGGCCCTTTGTGCAGAAGCTGACCGTTTGCAGCAGTCTCACCCTATAAATGCTTCTCAAATTCAAGTGAAACGGGAGGAGCTGATTGCCAACTGGGAACAGATCCGAACTCTGGCAGCAGAGAGGCATAGTCGCCTTAATGACTCCTACAGGTAGGAATGCTGTCGTGCTGAAATGACCTTTCTTCCTTATTCAGATTTGACAGGGCTCTTGGGAGGAGAAGAAAGGGATGATGTTTCCAAAATTTTTGGATGATTCCGGTGTTTTCAGAAGCAGTCTTTGTTCACCAAATTATATTTTATACTAATTTCTTGTAGTGAAAGAAAGACTTATATGATAAATAAATACTTACAGCTTTTGGTCATTCTCTAGATGTGGATCAGTTATGAAAATAAAACACCTTGATGTTTTAGACATCTGCTTTTTTCCCCTATCTGCATTTTGAAGTACATTTTATGACTATCTTGTAGTTTTGTTGGGATTTTTTTAATACATGCATTACAAATCTGTTCACTATGGAGTCCTTGTGATTCTCTGAAGACTGAAGTATGGTATATTGTTGGATGTATTGTCCTAAAGTAAATGAAGTACCTGTTCCTGTCATAATTGCTTTGTTGCTGTGGGATTTGTCTTCATCCAGTCTTGTTTCTATACTAGCCTGGCTGTCTATGATAATGTGTTAGATCGCTGTTGAGAAGCCATACTAAAAAGAAACTTATCCCAGTATGGTGGTTAGTTTACATCCCTTCTGGTTTTGTTTTTTCTGCTGTTTGTTCCCTCCTATAATGCAGGATTTATGGTGGTGGAGACCCACACAAGTAATCATTGCCTTCCCTGTCATAATGTCTTCAAACCAATTAACAGCAAATTTAAAAGGGAAGCAGAAAATGATCACTTCTGCTGATAAGTGTTAAGCACATGCCAAAGGCAATAGCTGTAAAGGCATGCTGAAAAGAATCTGAGAATTTGCTTGGTTTTTTAAAGGCTGTGCAGTTGAAACTTTGTCAGTTCCCTCACACACACTGTGTATGGTTGTGACAGAAGCAGTCGTGTGGACTATCTTGAAACAGTCTGCTTGAGAAATGTCTTTTGATTTCTGTTGTCTTCAATATACAGGCTTGTAGGAATATTCCTTTTACTTTCAATATAAGTTATATGCAAAACGTGTCTTTGAGAAATTGATTTTGAACCTAGCATGTTCCTAAATTTAAAAGGCGGCTTTTTTTGATTGAGAGCACATTTAGTTATTTAATATTCTGATTGCGTTTTGGTATTGTCCAGTTTTGTTTCTATCTGAGGATCAGCTTTTATGTTTATAACCCTTTCCTTGGAGTAAGGATGGAGAAACTATGCAAACAAATTATTCCCAACCATTTTTTTTTCTTTTGCTTCCCTAAGGCTGCAGCGCTTTCTTGCGGACTTCCGAGACCTCACCAGCTGGGTGACCGAGATGAAGGCTCTGATAAATGCTGATGAACTTGCCAATGACGTGGCTGGAGCAGAAGCCCTTCTAGATAGACATCAGGAACATAAGGTATAATGGTTGTACAGCCAAATCCAGCCAGCAGCCCTCAACAGCTGATCTGGGTGTCTAACACAGACTCTGAGTCAGAACTGCTGAGGCTGTATCACTAGAATCCTTTAGTCATGCAACTAACACAGTACCAGATTGCTGTCCTGATTTAATATTTTTGTTTCTTGATAGTAGATGTACACTATTAAAAAGGTATTTAAGAGTGTTTATGATGCTTTAGAAAAATAATTGGACGTGATTGTTGGACTAATGATTCTTTTAGTTCTCCATCGTGAGGAATTGCTGTAGGTGAGAAGGAATGCAGCTTAAAACCAAGCTTTAGTTTCATTTTAACATGAATTTATACTTTATCTGCATTGTAAGGTAATACATTTCATTCTAGTTTTCATGTTAAGTGTAATGTCTTTAAAGGTAGTTCAATGTTCATCATTCAGGTGTTCAGACTGTTGTTTCTGTGTTACTTTGCTGACAGTTTTCATATGCTGACTGTTCTAAGATAAATTCTGAGTAACAGCTTATTCGTGTCGCCTTTCATAGGGAGAAATCGATGCCCATGAAGATAGCTTCAAATCTGCTGATGAGTCTGGCCAGGCTTTGCTTGCAGCTGGGCACTATGCTTCTGATGAAGTTAAAGAAAAGGTAAGTTGAGAGCAAGAGCTCCTAAAAGAGGTTTTTTGTCTCTATCTTCTGAGTCCCTTAATTTAAAATTTCATTTTTTCTTAAGATTGTAAGCTGCAAAGTCTCATCTCTCTAGGTTACAGTGCTTTTTTCATGTATTTAAGTAACATGTGCTTTTCATTCTCAAAATGACAGATTCTATCTATTAGTAGGAACTACTGGAACTATTAGTATATCTATCCTCCAAAAGAAAAACGGGTTAAGTTCAGGTTTGCTATTGAAAGGGTCAGTAAGTATTTAGTATTTCTAGATTTTGGTTTGCCAACTAATGGGGCCTCACATGAGCTCTGCATATTGAAACACTGGTCACCATAAGTGAGAGCTGATCAAGGAGATTTCAGAGGCTGAGAGCACAGGATGGGTTGCTGAAGAGCTTCTCTTATTGTAATAGGCCTGCAGTCAAAAGAGCAGTTGTCCATTAAATCTCTCTGTGTAGATTTGGAAAAGGAGAGATTTCTGACTGAAGTCAGAACATTGTAGTCACTACTCAAGCTTGATAAGCTGAGAAAAGGCTTGCCCTATGTGAGGAGGATGATGTCAGGAACAGGAGAATGATTCTTTATGCAGGAGGTCATTTTCAGTCCAGTGTTAACCCCTTCTTTAGAGTCACAGCTTGATTTTACGTTGAGATGAAAATGAACCAGACTGTTAGATAAAACTATTGTATATTCCTCTTCCCAATCCTTTAGTTGACCATCCTGTCAGATGAAAGATCTGCCTTGCTAGAACTGTGGGAGCTTCGCAGACAACAGTATGAGCAGTGCATGGACCTGCAGCTTTTCTACAGAGATACTGAACAAGTTGACAACTGGATGAGCAAACAAGAAGTGAGTGCATATCTTTGAACTCTCCAGATATGGTTGGTTTTCATTTTTGGCTGGTCTTCTGTAGCCTTAAACAGTTGGTATTGACTAGTGGCAGTGATTGTCACTAAACGTGTGCTAGTGAGTGGGGTGCTGGCAGTTATCTGACTGCCCAAGCTGCTACAGTGAGTGTTTCCATCTAATGCTGAAACTATTAGTTGTGACAAGTTGGCTTGAGATTGCTTTTATGTCTAACTCTTGTAGAATGCTGTTTGAATAAGAAGCTAAAAGAATTATTCAGAACCTTTGGCTGTTAGAGGTGTACAGGGAACACCATCCCAGTACATCCTCCTTTACTTTTCAGTAATATCACATGGTAGGAAGCATCACTGGACATGCTTGAGTTGACTTAGAGCAGCTGACCATGGAAACATAAAAATGTGTTTGTTTCCTTACTTCAGGCATTTCTGCTGAATGAAGACCTTGGTGATTCTTTGGATAGCGTGGAGGCTCTTCTAAAGAAGCATGAAGACTTTGAGAAATCCTTAAGTGCCCAAGAGGAGAAAATCACAGTAAGACATTTACATTAGGTGATCACTAAGTGGGCAAGAAATAAAACAAGTGAATTTGTTTACTGGGGAGGAGACACTGCTGGAGGATGGCAGAGAAGGATGAGGTTTGGTCTGCACAATGATCCGCTGTTATGTGGGATGTATTATCTCTAAATTACGTGTATTGTCTCTAAAATGAAAAATAGTGGAAAAGATTGGTTAGGGTTTGATTGCCGCTTCAGAGAGCAGAGTTAACCCGATGCCTTCATATCATACCAGCACAAGTGTGGATGAAGATTTGTCAAAAATCTGCACTCTTCCACATGTAAGATGATGATAGAGACAAAAAGGGTGTAACAATAGCTATCTTAATGGCTTTCTGATAGTTTTACTGTGATAAACTTTTGAAAATTAATCTACTAATTAAACTTGCACAAAGAATTTCTGTTACACCAAGTAAATAGAAACTTGTTTTCTCTTTAGGCATTAGATGAGTTTGCTACTAAATTGATTCAGAATAACCATTATGCCATGGATGACGTTGCTACACGCAGAGATGCTGTAAGTATCTAAATCAGATTTGGACCGTAGACTTCAAATTGTGTTCTGCTTTATCATTTTAGATGGTATGACTGCAGTATAGGGTAATCAGTGGGGCTCTCCCAAAAGTACAGGTACAGTGCTGGTTCTTAGCTCAAAGACTTTCAAAACCTTCTCTTTTTTCAGCTGCTGAGCCGCCGAAATGCCCTTCATGAAAGAGCTATGTACCGTCGTGCTCAGCTGGCAGATTCTTTCCATCTGCAGCAGTTTTTCCGAGACTCTGATGAGCTAAAGAGTTGGGTTAATGAAAAAATGAAGACTGCAACAGATGAGGCATACAAGGTAAAGATGAACATTGGAGTAATTTTAAGGTGATACCGTGCTTAATGTAATCAGTCTAATGATATGAACCAGTGTCAGCCAAAATGTTGCTGATAGCAGGCAGTATTAAAGACGACAGGAGGAACTGTAATTTCTCCCTGACCCCAAGGGGGATTTTCCCATCATTCTGTAGTGATACTTATTCAGTAGCTTAAGTGTTCTGATTTCAAAGGCATATATTTGGCACCAAATACTTGAGCAACATCTTGGCATGTATATGAATATAGTCTTATCTATAAAAATTCTTTGGAGACCTATAGGTACTAATTCTGGATTGAAAGGTTCTTTTTCTTTCTTCATCTGTAGGATCCATCGAACTTGCAAGGTAAAGTTCAGAAACATCAGGCTTTTGAAGCAGAGCTTTCTGCTAATCAGAGTCGTATTGATGCACTGGAGAAGGCTGGCCAGAAGTTGATTGATGTCAATCACTATGCATCTGATGAAGTGGCAGCTCGCATGAATGAGGTTATCAGCTTATGGAAAAAACTTCTGGAGGCCACTGAGCTCAAAGGTACAGCTTGATCAGAAGAATATGGGCAATTCTTTTTCTGGAGAGCTTAGGTGGGAGAAGACAGGAAGTGAGTCAAATGAAGTGGAAAACCTAAGTCATCTTTTCCTCTTGCCACTCTGTCTCGGTCAGGTATAAAGCTGCGTGAAGCCAATCAACAGCAGCAGTTTAATCGCAATGTGGAAGACATTGAGCTGTGGCTGTATGAGGTAGAGGGACACTTGGCTTCTGATGATTATGGAAAAGATCTCACTAATGTTCAGAATCTTCAGAAGAAACATGCCCTGCTAGAGGCAGATGTTGCTGCCCATCAGGTAAGGGGAATAATTTTTCTTTCTGCCCTGTTAGATCTCACTCAAAATACTCCAGAGACCTTAGCAGGTCTGTATTTTCATAACTTTTGTAGCTTTTGGGCTTTACAGTTATTTATCAGAAATCATTTTGAACTGAAGCATAAATTGTGTGTCCATAAGAACAATATCTTCGGGACCTGGACAAAAAAAGCTTTCTGGAAAAGTAAAATAATTCCATACTGTGACCTGCTGACAGCACAGCATTGTTTTGTGCTGTGAATACCAACTTTAAAAGATGTGCTGTGCTTTGCATAGGAAATAATTCCCCTTTAGGCTCTCCATTGGCAAACAGCTTATTCTTGTTCAGTTTGTTTCCCTGTAGCTCTAAGAAATGGGAGGGGAGGGAGAACAGATCAGTTTTTAAATGTAGAACTTTACAGCAAATGGTTCCTTCATTTGCAAATGATCTTTAGGGGAATTAAATCCACAGCCAGACAGCAGCGTCTGGGTTCCCACAACTGGAATTATTAGTTGTTAATAATTTAAAAATGGTTTATCTAGAGTAGCACATCTGTAAAATTAATGTAGTTTCAAGAATTTTTTGTTTATTTTCTGAAATTGACAGATTAAAACCAATTGCATTTGCTTAATGTGCTGAATATTATCCAGGATATAATTATTGCACTGGCAGTGTGCAGCTGGGGCTCTGTTCTTCTGTCACAATATAATTTATTAACTAAGACCTGAAAACGTTTTCTGTCACTGCAGCCATCTTACAGAAATTCTGACATAATGCTATTGCTGAATTAATTTTAGGATCGTATAGATGGCATTACCATCCAGGCACGCCAGTTCCAAGATGCTGGGCACTTTGATGCTGACAACATCAAGAAGAAACAAGAAGCTTTAGTGGCTCGTTATGAAGCTCTAAAGGATCCTATGGTAGCTCGCAAGCAGAAACTTGCAGATTCTCTTCGCCTGCAGCAGCTTTTCCGTGACATTGAGGATGAAGAGACCTGGATTAGGGAAAAAGAACCTATTGCAGCTTCAACAAACCGAGGTTGGTCCATCCCAGTATTGCCAGGATTTCAATTTCAGAATTATTTTAACTTGTGTCTTTATGGAACGTTCCCTGGAAATTTCCAACATTTTTTGTAATTAATACTGCCTGGAGTTACATATTTGCTATCACCCACGGTTCTTTTAACTGTTATGTTACTTTTACAATTTCAGTGGGTAACTTGGTTTTCATAGTGCTCTATCTTCATTGTAACAGTGCTTATTCTGCAAGTTTGTCTAGCACTGGTTGCAGCTTCCTGGAAATTTTTTAGTCTGATGACTCTGAATTAGCTAATTAATTATTTTATATCTTTCAGGCAAGGACTTAATTGGTGTTCAAAATCTGCTAAAGAAGCACCAGGCTTTGCAGGCAGAAATCGCAGGCCACGAGCCCCGCATTAAAGCAGTCACACAGAAGGGAAATGCTATGGTGGAAGAGGGTATGTCTCAATGTTTTTTAATTCTTTATCTTTCAGAAATCCAAAAATCTTTATGCTGGACTTTGTTCTCTGGCCCTGTACAATTAAGAGTTTCTGCCTGTTTTTATCCAAGCAATAAGTACCTGCTAGCAGGATGAACTTCTGCTCATTCTTTCACCTGAAAATAAAAATAGATTCCTTGATGGGAACCTGTCACGATTTTCACAGTTCTCCATCTGCTCTTGACAAACACATATGAGTTCTGTATTCAGCAGCTTTGTGCCTATGGTATTTAGTCTCCCATTTTTAAATCTGTTAAAGGCTTGTATCTGAGATACATAATCATGATGTGAGAGATGATTCTTCACAAAGACAGTAAGAGTCAGTCCTGCTTTTAAATAAGAATGTATCTTTATTTCTGACTAGGTGTTCTTAACACCAAAATACTAAAAAAAAATTCCCTGATTCTAGGAGATGTCTGAAATGATATTTGTCTGCTGTCAAAACTCTGCCACTGGAAAGAAATGACCTTTCCTGTTTCATCGCTGAGAGGAAATATTCTGATGTGACTTGATTTTTTTCATAAGGATTCAAATATTCCTAGTACAGTTTGACAGATGCAGTGTTTTCTGGTCAGGCAAAAGGACAAGCTGAGTTGTGCTTTCTTTATTCTAGCCAGAATAGGCTACATAGGTTTAAATGGGTCGAATTTAAACGACTTTCAAGAAGTTCAAGTAATCTTTTAGTGTTGTCTCCTTAAGTCCTTCAGTTCCCTCTCTGTTACCTAGGACATTTTGCCGCTGAGGATGTGAAAATCAAATTGAATGAGCTAAACCAGAAATGGGACTCTCTGAAAGCTAAAGCGTCTCAGCGTCGACAAGACCTCGAGGACTCCCTGCAAGCTCAGCAGTACTTTGCTGATGCTAATGAGGCAGAATCCTGGATGAGGGAAAAGGAGCCGATTGTCGGCAGTACAGACTATGGAAAAGATGAAGACTCTGCTGAGGTATTTGGGACTGTTGCTTGAATCAGTTTTGTGATGATTTGTCCACTGGTAAAGAGATAAGGAGCTCTGCTAATTTCAAGATTCTTAACAAAAAAGGCAGAAGATTCTAGTATCAAACTGAATTTTAGCTTGGGGTCAAAAGACGACAGTTTTTCCTTGTGTCTTAGTTATTGCACATTAAATTTTGGTCCTCACTATATTAAAGCAATTGTGAGGAAACTTTACATTGTATTCACTTTTTTATATGTCTTTTGTAAAGTGTAGTAAGGCTAGCATCAGCAAATTCCTCATCTGATATTGGATTTGAGTGGGAGTCTGATTTTCATCAGTTCTCATTGGTCTGGAAGTAATTTTTTGTCTGTAGTTATTTTATAATATTGTTTTGTGGCCAAACACCATGTCTCGGACACTACTGACAGACATTTCACCAAAATGAAGTGCAGTTTAAAGGCATACTTTCAAACTTAACACTATTCCCAGAGTGATACACGGTCACAACAAAAGAATGTTTCTGAGATAAGGTGGAGGAAAGGCACCAGAAGCATTTGGACTACTATCTAGCCTGTGAATAAATAGAAGTAGTTATTCTCATGAGAGTCACAAGACCAGCAGCTCTGAAAAACCCACGTTCTCTGTGTATGGAGCCAAAGTATATGTATTAAGCAGAGTAGTATTTGTAAAATGGCTAGGTATACCTGTTGTTTTTATCTTTCGCTTTCAGGCTCTTCTGAAAAAACATGAAGCTTTGATGTCTGATCTTTCCGCTTACGGCAGTAGCATACAGGCGTTACGGGAACAGGCCCAGTCATGCAGGGTAAGGGAAGATGCTAATTATTGTTGCTAAAATCCTTGGGTCAGCAGAAGGTAAAGACAAAGTTTAATAAAAGTTGTTGGTTTTGAAACCTTATTGCAGACTGTACTTCATTTTCTCAAAAAGTTTAGAGGTCTGTTTTTACAATCATAACAGGCAGCTATGTTGCATTGGAAGAAAACGGTATAATGTGGTGGTTTTCAAGGTCTGAACCCAGACAGTACCTAAAATAAGTCTATCCGCATTACATTTATTTCAGCAAGAATCATTTCATGGCACTACAGTAGCTCTAACTAAGGCTGAAGTATTTTTTAGGACAACTACATTGATTGTAATAAACACGGAACAACTCATTTTTCTTTTGCTTCTTCTTTGTTAGCAACAAGTTGCTCCCACAGATGATGAAACGGGGAAAGAGCTTGTTCTGGCGCTCTATGATTACCAAGAGAAGAGTCCCCGGGAGGTGACTATGAAAAAAGGGGATATCCTCACCTTACTCAACAGCACTAACAAGGTATGCACTTGCCTTTTGTTTTGCTGAACTCTTTGGCTCACTTGGTGTTATGTATTCTGCAGAGCATTTTTGGTTTTGTTTTTTTTCTTATTAAGAACAAAGAAGTTAAAGAATTTGCATGTTTAGTCCATGTTCCCATTCAGCTTTTTAGGATACCTCTTCAGCTCGTTCTCATGACTTTTCTATAGCTGCCAGCTTTTCTAAGTTAAATAAACAACGTGTGCTATAGGGCATGTGTCTGTGAGAAAACTTACTTCCCTACTGTTGAGGAATCTGTTGAGGACCAAACACAAGGGAAGTAAGACCTAGATGTCTTCAAGAGGCAGTTTGTTTGAAATGATCTCCATAAAAAAAAGAGCAAACTGTTGTGAGCATCACTGGGGTTTTTTTGTGTTAATAGAAGCCTCTAATTTGCAGCTTTCAGTTGCTCAGCATGCTTGGTGCTTGCCCTCACAGCAGTTGCTTTTTTTTTTTTTTTTTTTCCTTCTTTGCAGGACTGGTGGAAGGTTGAAGTTAATGACCGTCAGGGATTTGTACCAGCTGCCTATGTGAAAAAACTGGATCCCGCCCAGTCTGCTTCCAGAGAGAATCTCCTGGAAGAGCAAGGCAGCATAGCGTTGCGACAGGAGCAAATTGACAACCAGTAAGATCTAACTGATGAGATATGACACCCATCCAGCATTTGCTGGCTTGGCCTATGTCTTGCATATGCCAGAAGTTTAGGTTGATGCCTCTTACTCTAGGGAGTAGTTAATTGGAGCAAAACAAGGGGCTTCTTTACCAGGGGCACCATATTCAGTTGTTTTATTCTAGATTTTCTTTTTGCTTTTCCCATTTTTTTTAACTGTAAAACTCATGACACTAGACCTCAACTTGCTGTCTGACTTCAGTATTTTATGTGTTCCTTTTGTTGTTGTACCTAACAACTTAAACTTGTTTGTGAGTTATATCTGTCCTAAGCAGCTCTTGTATTTGTAGTTGTCACTGCTTAACGTGTGATCTGTTTTGAAAAGCTTTCTTAAATTTGGTTATATAAAGTACAGTACCCTCCCTATATAGGGCTGCCTCTGGAGGTGACCTCCTTAGAAGCTGTGACTATTTTGGCTCGAGCTCAT
Source organism: Athene cunicularia (assembly GCF_003259725.1). NCBI lineage: Eukaryota > Metazoa > Chordata > Aves > Strigiformes > Strigidae > Athene > Athene cunicularia. The sequence continues at coordinate 6,527,390 of NW_020799122.1, read as the reverse complement.
TACTTTTTTTCCTGAAATGTGGTGCCAGTATTTGTTGCCATTACATGGGCTAAAATGTGTCCTCCTTTTTTTTTTTTTTTTTTTTTTTTTTTTTTTTTTTTTTTTTTTTTTAACATGCCATTGCAAATAGAAAAAACTGTATGGCTGCTTGGTAATAACCTCCTAAAGCACATGGTATTTGTAGATTAGTTCAAGCGAGGGCTGTGGGTGATAGCTGTGAGCTACTGGCTCATCTTATCAAGCCACTTGGAAGCGAAAGCTGAAAGTTTTATGCATACTCCCATCTGTTTACACAGCTACGCTGTCATTCTGCATGAGAATTTCTTCCCGCTCAGGGTTTTTGAGTCACCAGTTATTACAGTGACACACAGTAATTGCTAGCTTTATCTTTAGAATTAAAAACAAAACCCAAAAATGAATAACAAAAAAACCTCCACAACCCCCCGCCCCGAAACAAACCAAAAATAAAAAAGCTGTAGCAGTGAGAAGAAGGGATGCTGGAAAATTGTAACAGGATTTTAATAATGTGTAACTTTCTGTATAGTTTTGCTTGCTGCTTTTAAGAATTAGAGCAGGGTGCCATATTTTAGAGCCAAGAGAGGGGACCACCCTTTAGCTTACAATCACATAGCACAGCGATCATAAAATGAGGAGACCTTATAGAGAGAGTTCAACTGTACTGCTGAGGTTTCCTTATGTGAATTGTATTCCTGGTCTGATTTGCTTTGTTTGCTTCTGAATGACACCTAATTTTCTCCATTTAAATGTGAACTCTAAATCATCTCCTACCACAGACAACCCATGGATGGAGCTGCTGCTTTCATTATTTTTGTTAATCTGACTAATTTTTTGCATGCATTTGCTGTGCTCCCTCTGTCTGTGCAGGACTCTCATAACTAAGGAAGTCGGCAGTGTATCTCTGCGTATGAAACAGGTCGAAGAACTGTGAGTAGGATTAGCCCTTTCTAAACCGTGCTGTCTCCATACTGTCACTGTTCATTCTCCCTTTGGTTGTTTCTTTCTTTGGGAAAGCTGCTCCAAAGAGACAAGAAGGAAGCAATTTCTGCAATGTGAATTATTTTAATTTAGATGAGTGTTGTGGTATGTGTTTCATGTGTTCTTTATAGCCAGCCATCCAGCCAGCTGCTTATCTTGTTGGTCACCTCTGCGCTGCTAAATTGGTTGATGACGTTATTTTCCATTATCCTGATTCTGCTTACCAAATGTGGCTTTAGTGATAATCTAGACTGTTTTCTTTAAAAAGCATCTCTTGCATTTTCTGAGGTGCAGATAGAAATATTGTTCATATAAATATTTAACAAATATATATATACCAAGTATTACATCACATATGAATGTCTTAGAGTTTGGGAAGGGTGGGGATATCACTGTTTGTCATATAAAGTTTGACATTCATACTGGGTAGTTTATATAGTATGATTGTTTTTTATTATAACATTAACAATTTTCAAAGTTGCGTTCGTGTCTCCTGGAATAAATACCAAGTTTTCATTATGGTCTTGGAAGTTGCTGAGAGATCCAAAGCAATAGTGTTCATTGGCTGTGCCTGACTGTCTTGTCATAGAGAATGTATTTCTTGCGAATCAAAAGTGAAAGTATTATAGTAATCTGTGAAGTGTTGCAAAGCAAGTTTGAGATACGGAATTTTGCCCCAGATCCTCTATGAGCTTCACAAGCATTTCATACTTAAAATTGTGTGCTGAGGCAAACGGCAGTCAGGGCAGGCTTCAGAACAGTGTTTTCTTCCAGTCAGGGAAGAATGTTTCTATCCAAACCCAGTACGAAAGATTCTTAGTTCCTTTCTATCCAGTTTTAAACCAGGATAGACAAGAAACCACAAAGTCTCTGCTTCCATGGGAGGACTTAGAAGTTCATTATCAGTTTGATGTATAGACATTACAGCCCAGGGTATCAAGAATTTTCTTCAACAGACTTTGTCATCTCTGAGTTACTGGTTAGGAAAATGCTACATCAGTGAACTCTTCAAGCTGGGAAGTGTAATTGCTCAGTGTTTGCCTGTGTGCTCCAGGGTGGGAAATGAAAATGTTGTAAGGCTGCCCTTTACCCCTTTGAGGCTCCTGCAGGTATCTCAGCAGTATCTTATATTATTTGATTTAATAACATCAAAAGGGATATCTTCATGGCTTAATAATGAGAATCAGTTGCCGCTTTTAATCACTGTAGTAGACCAATGTGCAGTCTGATTCGGGGTATGAAAAACCCCATCTGCAGGCAGCTAGAGTGTCTCATCTTCTGGAAGACTTAAAATAGAGTAACAGTAAGAGTGGGTCTTAAGGGTGTGGCTTTTCTGAGTTACAGATCTCTTTAGCAAGGCATAATGCCTGCTTTTAAAGAGATCTGTAATTCAGTATCAATGACTGTAAAACTTCTGATGGCTCTTTTTCAGCAGTAGCTTGGGGAAGGTCTTGTAGGAGCATCTGTGTCTAGCTGGTTACCAGGAATCAAATAGGAAACATCAGTTTTCTTGTGGTTTTAAATAAACGGCTGGTCTTTTGAGGTTTATTTGCCATTTCAAACCTATTTAAACATTTTAGAGGTTTTACTTGGCAATTATTCTGATGTAAATGTGAAGTAATTTCACTGATGTTTTTGGGAATTCCACAGATAAAAAAGCTAGTTTTTGTGAAATGGGTTTCGTGGGTTTCCTAGTTGAATATAGTTGTGTTATCAAAGAAATAACAACTTTAAAAAAAAAAAAATCAGATTTTTCACTGAATAATGGCTAGGTAAGACATTTATGTCCAAAAGCTGGGAGGCTAGTGGATTTTAATAATCTGTTGGCAAACTTGATATACTTTAGGAAAATAGCTCTTGGAAAGTAAGATCCTATGGAGTCATTCCTGCACTGTGATGCTGCTGTAGCTTAAGAACCTGCCCTGACCTGAGCCGTGATTTGGGTTTGCTTTTGCCCAGTGAAGTGTTGCATGTGGGAGATCTCATTTTGGTGTGCGTATCCACATAGAGGAGAAATATGTACAGTTTACATTTACCTAATTAGGTAAAATAGATCACGCTGTAGAAGAAGAGCGTGTAGACTGCAGGAATTTCCCACATCTTTGGTGATGCCAGTTCTTGGTAAATTACTGTGACTCTGCTCAGTTCAAACTGACTGCCCCCTGCTTTTCTTTTCTGCGTGTTCCAGGTATCACTCTCTTCTTGAGCTGGGAGAAAAACGTAAAGGCATGCTAGAAAAAAGCTGCAAAAAATTTATGCTTTTCCGTGAAGCTAATGAGCTTCAGCAGTGGATCAATGAGAAGGAAGCTGCACTCACAAATGAGGAAGTGGGTGCTGATCTGGAGCAGGTGGAGGTGCTGCAGAAGAAGTTTGATGATTTTCAGAAGGTATGTTGTAATGCTGCATAATGTGTGTGTTGGTTTTGGCCTTTCTCTTCAAGCTTTCTGATCTGTGATAATTTTTTGTAGCTGAGCATAGTTAAGAAGGAAGCATGGCTTTGATTGGAAATAAAAAGGTATATATGCATTTCTTTGTTTTGTGAGGATGGAGAGCATCCCACATTGAAAAGACTTCAGTTTGATTAGCAGCTTGCTACACGCTTCCCAGCTCCCAGAGAATTCAAACTCTCTTTCAACACATTCAAATATAGAATCTGCCAAGCTTTGGAAGAGTTTAATTTTGTGTAAAGCATAACCTTCAGTTAGGCTATTCCTCTTCCTTTTTGTTGAAAGGAAAGATGCATTTTAGTTTCCATCTGTGGAGTTTGTCCCAAGGTATGAAAAAAATGATTCTCTGGTTCAAAATGCCAATAGGCTCTTGGTTTTATTTTTTTCTCCCAATCTTTGCAATACTAGTTAACTTTTTTTTTTTTCTTTGCATGAGGTGTGAAAAAATTGCTTGGGCAGATATGTTTATTCTGTTCACTTTGGTAAGATACTGAGCACCGAAATGCAAAGATGTCTGACCTTATACACTGGAAAAGACAGTGATTTGACAGTTCTGTGGACGTTGTCGTGTCTACAGCTTTAAAGCTGGCTAACAAACAGTTGGAGCCAACCTAGTATTGTAGATGAGAAGATGATAGCAGTTACTGGGTTTGGGTCATTTTAAAGTAAGCTAATGATTGAAATTAAAATGTCACACCTATTAAAATTCAAATACAAGTTCTCCACTAGTTCTTTTCTAACCAGGTTCCCTTTCTGCTTTATAGAAGCCTCTCTGTCAATCTGTTTGGCTGGAAGCATTTAAGTGTCACAGTAAAATGCCTTTTTAATTCGGCCTTTTAGCTAATTCATGCAGTAAGATCATCTTGTTAATGTTGTATACCTGACAGTTTAAAAGTGTATTCCATTCCTGGTTGTTAATTAACTTTTGTGTGGAAAGCTGATAGCGTGTTTCTTTAATCCATTGCTGCTTGGCACTGGCAGCTGGGGTTTCTTGGCATAGACTCCCGTGCATTGTATAGTCACTGGTAACTGTAAAGGTCAAGTGTGCTGAATTCCTGCTGTTTACAAACCACGTACTTTCTAGCACCCCTGGTGTGCCAGCTTGTTCCACATGTTTTGCTTGTGTGAATGTTAACGCTGTGATATTTTGCTGTTCTGTGCAGGATTTAAAAGCTAACGAGTCACGTCTGAAGGACATAAACAAGGTTGCAAATGACCTGGAGTCAGAAGGGCTGATGGCAGATGAAGTGCAAGCAGTACAACAACAGGTCCCATTTTTCTATGACTTAGTCTAATCCTTTCGAGAAGCATAAGACTTTCTTCCTTTCTTTTGTCTGTTGTCTTCTGCTTTACGTGTCATGGCAGGATTCTGGCTGTTCATTTTTGCTCTCTGGTCTGATAATACTGGTATTTTAACCAGAGATACTTAATGCTGAGTCTGTAGTGTGGCCATCACAAGGGTACCCTTTGAATTGTTTCATTTTAGTTAGTCCTATAGCCAGTTGCACCATTCAGAGCTTTTTTAGGAATGGAAAGTCTTCTAAAGTAATATTAAAAGTCATGGAGGATCCATGCATTAGCTTTGCTGCTTATAAATTTGAAATTTCAGCCTTTATTTCTTTGCAGGAAAAATGGTGAGGAATGCTAGGGGAAAAGAGAAATAAAATAGAGCTTAACTTACAGTGGAGGGGTTTTGTGGGTTTTCTGGTTTGTTTTTTTTAGTAATATACTTCCCCCCCCACCCCCCCAGCTTTTCACATACTTGTGTTATTTCTGTAAACAATTCTATCTGGCGCCAACAGAATATTCAAGCAGCTTATTTTCTGAGCTCTAAGATGATACATTGCAGAAGATGGTTGAGTAGTCAAACTCCCATTTCTGCTGCACATTTATGTTGTGTGAGTACTGCTTGGTTTCATGACATCCTGGTAACCATTTTGTAGAAGAAGGATGGAAGCATATCTCCTGCTATCTTCCCTTTCTCAAAAACAGTAAAAACTTTATTTCAGTTAGAAAATAACAAGTTGTTTCTGTTTGTCCTTTTCCTTTTCAGGAAGTCTATGGTATGATGCCCAGGGTAAGTGTTAATTTCCGAGATAACGTGGCAATTATAACAGGTTTGGGATGTACAAGTAGAAGTTCAGCCATAACTGTAGTTAATTTTCATGAGGAACTCAATAATGACTTTGAATGGACATAAAAACTTATCTTTGATCCCTTTATTTCCTGAGTGTCTTACCCCACATCACAAATCAATGCAGAACAGGGTAACCCGAAATGATGGAAATACTTACTTGTAAAAATTGATTTACTCTGTTAAGGACTAAATATGGAGAAATTTCAAAGACTTCTAGTATATTCTGATGGTTTTAGATTTTGCTTCCGATTTAAAGCTGTTTCTTCACATTTTCAAACAGGATGAAACCGATTCTAAGACAGCCTCTCCTTGGAAGGTAGGTGTCATTACTTAGTAGCACACAGTGAGAAAGTAAAACCAGAACTACAGCACATAATCTTTTTTAGACTGTACACCTTCCCGTATGCTCTTTTTTTTTTAATTCCCTCCCTTTTTAAAAAAAAACCAACAAACTGTTGACAAAGTGAATTGTAGTGGTGTCCTAGTCTCAGCGTTTGAATTGGTATTGGTTTAGAGTTAGTGACTTTCATTTCATTCTGCTTGTTTACTTCAACAAGTGTTTTACGAAAATATGTTGAGCATTCAGCAGGAATTCACTTTCACATACTTGCATACAGATTCTCTCAATATATAAAGATGTCACATAGGTACTACTCTGTTTTAAAAACAAAAACCATCTAGGCAAAGTTAAGCAACTACATCAGCTCTCTGTTTGCAGATATGAGAATAATTATGAGATTTCCAACAGAATTGCTCTAGCTGTAGAAATTGCCAGCAATCCATTTTTCACCTCTCTGCTGTAAAACTCCATTTTGGTTTGAGCTGGTACTGTAAGACCGATTCTAGTTTTTATACCAATGTTTTTGGGTATTACATGGCCACTAGATGAGAAATGGGCCCTGTTCACTTAGCATGAGTTCTCTTTTTTTATATAGTGAGCAGAAGGAAATGTTTTTATTCCTGAAAGTCGAAGCCACTTATGTCAGTATTCCTTTAGTAAGGATTATGGTGTATGTGTATAGCATATCTTTATCTTCCATTACTCATCTCTAGCTCATTTTCTACAATAGTTAGAAGAAGCCTTTCTCCATTCATTAGTGGCTTACAATAGAATAGCTGTCACCTGCTGATGCACAAAAACATCTTGAATATTTTTGACATTACCCAGCATTGTGCTTTTCTCTAGTATTTCGTTCCCATGTTTCATGTCTTGTATCCACCCTCTAGACTCAAAGCTGCTCGTACATCTTTTAAGCTGTGCAAATGTGGGAAAACCAGCTAAGTATGCAGTATTTTGACAGCATTATAGAAAATGCAGCCATGTCAACAAGAATTGGTGATTTTTTAATTTAAATAATTTAATAAAAATCTAAAAATGTAGTGGTTTCCCTTGAAATCTTAAAAATCTAGGGTGTTTGTTTCTTCCTACATCTCATAGACCTGTCTTTTACAAAGTCTATTTCTGACCTAGGCAAAGTTGTTATGAATTTTTAAGGTGTTTTCTTTCAGTCTGATTTTGGCTATGATTGGTTAGAGTTGAGTTTAATGCTACACTTTTTTTTCTGCCTTTTCATACAGTCTGCACGTATGATGGTACACACAGTGGCAACCTTTAACTCAATCAAGGTAATAATACAAAAAAACCCCTCTCTCTGAGCTGATTTGGAATCTGGGAATGGTTTTTTGCCTTCCCTTTCCATAGACTTTGTTTTTCATTACTGTTTATAAACCCTTGGAATCAACTTATTGAAAGAAGTATTGACATGTATAGCATTTGCTTCTTGGGTTACATCAGTATCTTCTTATATACATAAAATAATTTGGTTTTACATATTCAGAGAAACTCTTCAAATTATTTAGGCTACTTGAATTTGTGCATTCTTCTGGAATTAAGCTGAGTATAGTAACCTTCACCTGTAGCGAAAGGCCAGTCTTGACTTCTAATTTATCTTACTGACTGCTCGATGAAGTTTATATCCTGTAAAAGAAAAAAGTGTAGCTATTTTAGGAAATCTTTCTACATTCCTATTGAATATACTCAGAAGACCCCTGAAATAAAGCCTATAAGAACAGAGGTGAAGAAGGGGTTGTTGGTGTGTTTGCAAATGTCAGCAAAATAAAGAAGGTGCAGATAAGCATAGTGAACACAATGTTACTGGTTACTAAAGTTTTCTGTTTGACATCATAAAGCTTCAGTGAGTCCAGCCCAAGAGTTTCTTACGTAAACAATAACGCTATGAAACTGTGGTCTGCTGTATCAGTGGGTTTTTTTGTTTGATTTGCAGGAACTGAACGAACGCTGGAGATCTCTGCAGCAGTTAGCAGAGGAGCGAAGCCAGCTGTTGGGCAGTGCCCATGAAGTCCAGAGATTCCACAGGTGGGGTCTTTGCATCGTATTTGGTCTTAATTCAGTTAAATGCTTGTCTAGTAAGAGTTCTAAAACATAGTGGGGCCTGTTCTAAACAAATCATATTTCAGTCCCCAGCTTGTTGATTGGAAGTTAGACCACCAGTGGTCTGACAAGAATTCTTTATATTCTTCCTAGAAAAAGAAAGACTTGTTAACATGAAAGCATGGAATTGCTGCAGGCTTGGGAGGTCTGGACTACTGTCCTGTTTTGCCAAAGTTCACTTGCGTCGTCTTGGGAAATAATTTAATAGAACCATCAACTACACGAGCTTGTCTGGAAATTGGTGACCTGCTGAGTATCAGAGGTCCGAGTATAACCTCCATTTTAATTCTCTTTTTGCCTTCCCCTCACTCAAATCAGAGATGCTGATGAAACAAAAGAATGGATAGAGGAGAAGAATCAAGCATTAAATACAGACAACTATGGACATGACTTGGCCAGTGTGCAGGCTCTGCAGCGCAAACATGAAGGCTTTGAGAGAGACTTGGCAGCTCTTGGAGACAAGGTGAGATTGTGAGGAGGACAAAACCAAAAGCTACTTTTTTGTTTTTAATCTAGCAGAAATGACTGTACTATAGAAAAGATTCTTTTTGTCTGCATTGTGTTTATTCCCCTTTCTCTATTTCTAGGTGAATTCTCTTGGTGAAACTGCCCAGCGTCTGATCCAGTCACATCCAGAATCTGCAGAAGATCTCCAAGAAAAATGTACTGAGTTGAATCAGGCTTGGAATAGTCTGGGAAAACGTGCTGACCAGCGCAAAGAGAAACTTGGAGATTCTCATGATCTACAGCGTTTCCTCAGTGACTTCAGGTAAAGATACTATTCCTCCTGTCCCCAGTTTGCCTGTCTGGTATATTATTAATGAAGTATATATGGCTTATTGTTGCACAGGAATATTTCTGAGGAGGTTTCAGAAAAGAACTATTTTTTCTGTTCTGGCTTAATTCAATGGAGGAAGGGAAAAACTCTATATTATGTGTTCACAGGGACCTTATGTCTTGGATCAATGGAATCCGGGGCCTGGTCTCCTCAGATGAACTTGCAAAGGATGTGACTGGAGCTGAAGCTCTATTAGAAAGGCACCAGGTATGTGGAAGATAAGTGTGTATCATTAACATCAACAAATGTTTCTTTTTCTGACGCTTTCCATTTAGAGTTCCAAAAATAGATCAGTTTCAGCTCTGCTGTCTTTATTTAGTAACACATCTCTGTACCTTGCAGGAACACCGCACTGAAATAGATGCAAGGACTGGCACTTTCCAGGCATTTGAACAGTTTGGACAACAGCTTCTGGCTCATGGACACTATGCCAGCCCAGAGATCAAAGAGAAACTGGATATTCTAGATCAAGAACGGACAGACCTAGAGAAGGCCTGGGTCCAGCGCAGGATGATGCTAGACCAGTGCCTAGAACTACAGGTACTCTGCTGCATTTCAAAAAGAAAAATAATTCCTTCTTTCATAAGAAAGTTTGTTCTTTTGTAGTGATGAGAAGTGCTCTTGGTCTGTCTTTCTCATGCTTTAGAGTTCTATTTTTTTTCTCTCTAGCTGTTTCATCGGGACTGTGAACAAGCTGAAAACTGGATGGCTGCCCGAGAGGCTTTCCTAAATACAGAAGATAAAGGAGACTCCTTAGACAGTGTGGAAGCACTTATAAAGAAACATGAAGATTTTGATAAGGCAATCAATGTCCAGGTGAGGAGTGTAGCTGAAATAAGGGGAAAATTGTGTTGGTTTTCTTATGTAGAATATTCACAAAAGAAGCTACTACCAGGTACACTTTCTAGTATAAAGTTCTTAAATATTCAGCCATTTGGGACTTGCTGCAGAAGTTTAGAAGCAGCTAATGCAGATGGGGATGTATTTCACTGCCTACAAACAGTGTAGGAATAGTGACATGTATATGTGTAAATCTATTAATGATTTGAAGTTATTGTTTCTTTTTTTACAACAGAAAAAGGTATATTTTCAGTTTCTTGTAACAGGAAGCTGTCTGCTTTTAAAGTCCAGAAGATACTTTTTTTTTTTCTAAATGCCACAGGTGAAAGATGTTCTGAAGTTGAACTCTCCAGTCTTGTGGAAGACAGACTTCTTTCATGGAGTCACATTGACAACAATGTATATTTAAAGAAGAAAAAAAAAAAGTCTTGTTTTGTTCCAGACGTTGCTCATCACTTGACTTTAAGGAACCACAGTTCTAATTTATGGCTTCTGTTTTTAATAGGAAGAGAAAATTGCTGTTTTACAGTCTTTTGCTGACCAGTTGATTTCTGCTGATCATTATGCAAAAGGAGTCATTGCAAACAGACGCAACGAGGTTCTGGACAGGTCAGTGTTGCCATGTTAGGAGGGATGCACACACTGCCCGAAAGAGAATGCTCTTCAGCAGCATTTTGTAGCTTTAAACATGATGCTGTGTGCAGTCCTAGTTTTTCATTGAATGTATGTATTTGATTGCATACAGGTGGCTTCGTCTGAAAGCTCAAATGATTGAAAAGAGATCAAAGCTTGGAGAATCTCAGACACTCCAGCAGTTCAGTCGTGATGTGGATGAAATAGAAGCTTGGATCAGTGAAAAACTCCAGACTGCAAGTGATGAGTCATATAAAGATCCCACAAATATCCAGGTGAATATGAGTCTTAGCTCCAAAAATCAAAACTTAATTTTTAACTTTGCAAAGCATACTCTGGTTTGAGAAAATATGCTCAGGAGTTCTTGTTCAGTGATAACAATAATATCCCATGTTGGACATGGTCTCCATTTAACAAGGAGAAAATGGAAGTTACATTATGCATGAAAGGAGACCCAAAATAGAACTCACTTGGTAATTATTAATGCATATAATTAGTAAGTACATGATATCTGCAGCAGCAAGTTTCATGAAGAAACTCCTGAGTAGCTATTTTGTCTTTGTCCCAGCATCTAGATAATAAAATAAGGAAATAGAGTTCTTGGGTCTCATCTCTGTAATGTTCTAAAATGCAAAGGCTCATTTATTTTTCAGTGTTAAGGAATAATTAATTAAAGTTACCTCTTATGTTTTAATACTGGTTTATGAATGCACTGAACTACTTCTCTCGATCTGTTTTATAGCTTTCCAAACTGCTGGTAAGTAGTTTGGACTAGCCCTGGTATGTGAATTTGTTTTCTTTGTATAGCTTATGTGTGAGCCCAAGGTCTGGTTGCAGTCTGTTGCTCCATCCATCAGTTCATGCAATCTCTTTGTTTTCTATTAGTTCTTGACCTACATCCAGGTACAGCTATTGATCTTCATGTGACGGATGTGGCTTTTTTGTTAATGCCTATTCAGCATCATTTATTTATGTATTCGTTTTGCAGGTGTTCTGCATGATCTGTTTAATTCGTGGTGTAATAGTGATTTAGTTTGGTGGGGTTTTTTAGGAATTGGCCCATGGAAAAATGGGTTTCTATCCTCCTTTTCCAGAAATTTGTATATTGGGCCTGTCATCCTCCTCTCTGGATCTTCAGTGGTGATGATTTAACACGTGACATAACGCCAGCTCTGTTAGCTTGTGTTTGTAGAACCAAATGCTGAAGATGGAGGATTCAATAAAGTTATAGACCTAGATGACTTAGTTCTTGCAGCAGTAGCATAGAAGGGAATAATACAGAAGGAGCACTCCAGAAAAAGTTAGGTACCAGATGGCAAGCTGGCAGGACTTGTATGAATCAAAAAAGTGGAGTAAAATGAGGATGTATGGAAGGAGAAGATAGAATGAAGAAAGGGGAAGGTAACTAGAGGAAGAAAGGAAGGAACTGTTGTTTGTCACTTTAGGCTGTGGTACATTAATTTTTTAAAATTCATTTTTAAATTGAAAAAAATTGGAATTTTATATTAAACCAAAAAAGCTTGTCTGGGATTTGTTGTCATGGTAATTATACAGAGATATGCAATTGGCAGCTTTTTAATTAAATTTTACATGTTGTTAAATCTAGCTTTGAAGGATATGTTTTTATAATCTCAGCTTTCGGGATTAACAGTTTCCAAAATAGAGCAGTTCATGCAGAATTTCTCATGCCAGCACTACAGTATTTTCCATCCTTTATTTTTAATCTAATATTTCCTTTCATTCCATTCTCTCAGGGCATTGTAATACCCATGTCCAATGTTACTAGCATTTCCAGTTAATACTTGTAAATTCTGTCTTGTCATTTTTGTGCTACTGTTATCTTGCTGGTGGGTGGATGGATTATGTATATATGAGAGAGAACTGCATACTTCCTCCCACACCAAGGCTCCTATTGTTCTCATGGTGCTTTTAGCTCAGCAGAGCAAATTTTTTAACAAATAATTCAGTTATTTTTATAGAGGTTGTTGATTCATTAATATGTAATGCGGCTGTGTATGACTAGTATCACAACTGCAGAAAGCAGGCTGCAGCAGTGATTTCTCTTAATTACTTAAAGATTAGGAAGGGGAATAGAAATTTGTGAAATTACTGTAGAAGGGATGATCTACGGTACTTAGGGTATGTATCATTGCTGCTTTTCAAAGGTGATGGCATTGAAAATTAGAAAGTTTTACTTAAGTAACAGCTAAGCTTAACGCAAGGAACATTGCATGGGCATCTGTAAAATGCAGATGTTACCCGAGTTATGTATCAGCTCTCCAAGAGTCTTGCTAGGTCAAAGCCTGATGTTTAACTCAGTTTAACGAGAGCTACTACTGGAGTGAACAATGCGTTCTTATTGAGAGGGAGAACTTTAGAACAGGCTACATGCAAATTTCTTTGTGTGTGTCAACAACTCTTGTGCTGTCCTCTCGACCCATGAGAACAATTTAGGAGCCCTTTGTGCAGTCTCTAACAGTTTTGCTTTTGTCATATTCAGAGCAAACACCAGAAACACCAAGCCTTTGAAGCTGAGCTCCATGCCAACGCAGATCGGATCCGCGGAGTCATTGATATGGGGAACTCGCTGATTGAAAGAGGAGCGTGTGCTGGCAGCGAGGATGCTGTGAAGGTAGATGCAACAACTCTTGGAAGATTTGCTTAGTTTTTGCTTTGAGAAGTGTTTGGATAATCGGGGGAGGAGACTGTCCCTCAAAAACAAATCTTGTTTTATAGAAGCTTTTCTATTTCAACCATGCAGTAGAAATCAGGGTAATCATTCTGCTTTGTTCTCAAGGACGAGAAATTTTCCAATCCTACGATGAGGATGTAAAAGTTGAACTGGATTATAGCTAGGCAGCATGAAATCATGACTTTGTAATCTGTGTATCTGGAATCGACAGCCAAACTTGCACCAAGTTCTGGATTTGCATTACCAGAATTTATGGTTTTAGTTTGTAGCATTTATCTTTTCCATTTTATAACAGGCACGCCTAGCTGCCCTGGCTGACCAGTGGCAATTCCTGGTACAGAAATCGGCAGAGAAGAGTCAGAAACTGAAGGAAGCTAATAAGCAACAGAATTTCAATACTGGAATCAAGGACTTCGATTTCTGGCTTTCAGAGGTAACTGAGATTGGGATTATTGACTTGCAAGTCTTGTCTTTCTAATATTTGATTCCTTTTGTGAAGCACAGTCCACCTTTTGAGCAAGTCCAGCCATTCTGAAAAAATCTTTATTGTGACTAAAATCTTGTGGGTGTTTTGCTATTATTTCTAAACGATAAGGTGAGAAGAAGCATATTTGCACAGAATCTGTTAGGAATTAAACAGGTGATGAAGCCAAGGTTTATCCATGCTGTAGAAAATTGAGAATTAATTTGCAGAGTTTTAAAGACATGATAATTTCAAAGGGTGGTGAACACAACTTATCCTCCATTCCCTTTTTTTCTTCCCTACCCCCAGGTGGAGGCTTTATTGGCATCTGAAGACTATGGGAAGGACTTGGCATCGGTTAACAACCTTCTGAAGAAACACCAGTTACTGGAAGCTGATATATCTGCTCATGAGGTACTGCTTTCTCTTTTAGTTTTGGAAGATAAATCATAGTAATCATCAAATTCTGCAGATACCACTTCAATACATGCTGCAGTCATACACTTGCTGAAACATGTTTCCTTAATAAAAACTGTGACTGCACAGCAGTTGGATTATGATTTTTATACTGACATAACAAACACAGAAATGAGATCCAAGCAATTCACGCACTTTTTCACCCACGTTTCCAGGATCGTCTGAAGGACCTGAACAGTCAGGCTGATAGTTTGATGACCAGCAGTGCTTTTGACACATCCCAAGTAAAGGATAAACGTGAGACCATTAATGGGCGCTTTCAGAGGATTAAGAGTATGGCGTCTGCCCGCCGTGCAAAGCTGAACGAGTCCCACCGTTTGCATCAGTTTTTCCGTGATATGGATGATGAGGAGTCCTGGATCAAGTGTGTATTTTGGAAGTTCTAGGCTCTGACGTGGGTGCATGTGCTTGCTGCCAGCTTGCCAACAGCATTCATAGTCTGTAGTATGGGTTTATAACTTGCCCTTTCCACAAGTATGTGGAAATCAATTCAAGAAACCACCTTTGCTCCTTAGTCAAGCAAAACTATATTCAAAACAACTTCAGCGCTAGCTGGGGTGTGGCTTCTTATCTACAGTTTCCTTTGGTCAAAGCCCAAGAAGGAAAGCTTTGTACTGAAAAAACTAACACTGTTTAGACCTGGACCAGATAGCTGACATTTGACTTTACTCTTTCTGGGAAACTTCCTAGCAAAAATTCAAACCTTACTTTTTCAGGCTAAAGTACTTTTTTTTTTTTTTTTTTCTGTGTTCTACCCCTTGTAGTAATTAGTCAAATGCTCTTCCCATATTGGTGTTAATATCTTCAGAGGAGGGAAGGAAGTGAGTGAGCCTGACTGAAATAATTCAAATTAGAGAATTCTTCTGTCATGCTTGTAAACTAAAAAATAGCATTGGACGACTTTACAAAAGGTATCTTTCTTACTAGAAGGAAAGAATACAAAGAAATTCTTCTCCTTCAGAGAGAAATGGTGGGGCCTCTGTCACCTCCTTTCTTTCCCCCACACACTACTCCTGAATGTGCTGCCAGGAGCTAGCTGCTGTTTGCTGATAACTCAACTACACAGTTTCTTACATCCAAGATTTTTGTGCTGTGAGGAGCATTTCCTTTTTGGCAGTGCTTTGTTGTTGTGTTGTTTTTGGTGTTTTTTCTTTTGTCAGTTTTGACCTATAGAAGTAATTTTCAAATTTTATCTTTCTCTCCTCTCTCTTGAATTTAGAGAGAAGAAACTGCTGGTTAGCTCAGAGGACTATGGCAGAGACCTAACTGGTGTGCAGAACCTTAGGAAAAAACACAAGCGCTTAGAAGCAGAATTAGCTGCCCATGAACCTGCTATCCAGGTAAATGCCCCTCTCCTTGACAGATTTCTCTGTAAACAGTGTCTTCCCTGCACATGGAAATATGGAAGCGAGGAATAGGTTTGCTGGCATCCAAATAGAATGCATAAAAAGAGAGCAAGTGATGTTCCATTACCGCTGTGTTTCTCTGCTTTGCCCAGGGTGTTCTAGACACTGGTAAGAAGCTTTCAGATGATAACACAATCGGAAAGGAGGAGATACAGCAGAGACTGGCTCAGTTTGTGGATCACTGGAAAGAGTTAAAACAGTTGGCAGCTGCTAGGTATGTGAGATACGTTCTTCAGTATTAATTAAAACAGTCATATGGACTCATCATGACCAGATTTAACTGAATTTCAGGGGTTTAGGGTGTGGGTTACTGGTCAGTAATATGATGTAATAGCACGTCACTGACGATAGACTCTTGGAGACTATCAAAAAGAGTGTAGTGATAATGTTCCTCAGTAGAAATGTGAGTCATTTTTGAGGTGTGCTGTGTTAAGCCTTTTCTGGCACCAGTTGGAAACCATAGAATTAAAATTAACTGGCCTTAATCCACTATCAGGATGTTTTTCTGAATAGAAGCTTTTGGAACAAAATTATTAATTTTAGTCCTTCAGTAGCTGCAGGCTTTGTGGCCCAGTGAATTTCTAGAGCTGTAGACATTGCAGCCTGCTGCTGGAGAAGTGAAGTATAAATGAGGATGTGTTTAGGGTTCAGTCTCTGTACATTCTTAGTTTTTTTGATGCTGTAATTTGTTTTTACATCTTGCATCTAAAAGCCATAATGCAGCACTGTGACTAAGCTTACCTTTCTCTTCCCATACAGGGGTCAACGTCTAGAGGAGTCTCTGGAATACCAGCAGTTTGTAGCGAATGTTGAGGAAGAAGAAGCCTGGATCAATGAGAAAATGACATTGGTAGCCAGTGAGGATTATGGGGACACCCTTGCTGCTATCCAGGTACGGAGAAAGTTGTCAGCTCTTTGTGGTTCTTGTTGCATTATTGTTAGTTAGAGCTTAAAGAACCTTTTCTTGAGCTTTCTTTCTAATTTAGACATTATTATTGGT
This sequence comes from Athene cunicularia, assembly GCF_003259725.1. Classification (NCBI taxonomy): domain Eukaryota; kingdom Metazoa; phylum Chordata; class Aves; order Strigiformes; family Strigidae; genus Athene; species Athene cunicularia. Next base: position 6,511,009 of record NW_020799122.1, on the reverse strand, counting down.
TCCTTTTTCCTTTTGAAGGCCTACATTGTAAAAAACATGAATTAATTTCATAAAAGCATCCCAAGTACGTTATTTCCTGTAGAAATGACTTGCAATTTGGTGTAGCTTTGCATTTCTTGACCCCTGATGGGCAGTCCTGGTTAATTCAGGTGCCTGAAGTTTTACTGGAAGTCAATGCCAGTCTCCCTTTGTTCACAGAAAAATAGCAAGTTGTGCTAACCAGCTAAGATTAATAGTTTTTATCAGAAGTTTATGCTGATATAGAACAGTATTTTTTTTACATTTTTAATAAGTGGTGAGATTTTTTTTTTTTTTAATTACTGTCTCTCCTATTTGCAGGGCTTGCTGAAAAAACATGAAGCATTTGAGACTGATTTCACTGTTCATAAAGACAGAGTGAATGATGTGTGTGCTAACGGAGAGGATCTCATTAAGAAGGTGAGCATAAACTGGTAAAAAAAAACCCAAACTCTTTTTGCAGCTGAATAAGCTTTTGATGTTAACTGCTTTCAAAGCTATTTCTTGGACTGTGTTTGTACACTGAGAACAAAATATATTTCAGTTGAAGTCCTTGCTCTGTCACCAACTTCCTGGATCCTTTGGAAGACCTTAAGATCATATGGCGTTCATTACTTTTTTTTTCTCCTGTCATGTAGAACAATCACCATGAGGAGAACATTACTGCTAAGATGAAGGGCCTCAGAGGCAAGGTGTCAGATCTGGAGAAAGCAGCTGCTCAGAGGAAAGCCAAGTTGGATGAGAATTCTGCCTTCCTTCAGTTCAACTGGAAAGCAGATGTAGTGGAGTCATGGATAGGTACGATCTGTACTGGGGCACAGTACCATGTCACAAAGAAACTGAAATGCTCCTTCCTTTCAAAAGATCTCTCACGGCTGCTTCTCTTGCTGTTGCAACAAGCAGACCTAAACCCAAAGTAATCAGCAGTGCTATACCCGATTTAGACTTTTAGGGTAACCTCATTGGGAATAGAGGGCACATTTGAGACAGAGGTTGACATTTTTACTGAATTTGTTTCATTTTCCAGGTGAGAAGGAAAACAGTCTGAAGACGGATGATTACGGACGTGACCTCTCTTCTGTGCAAACGCTGCTCACCAAACAGGTCAGTGCTAATGCTGCTTCCACCCCATGTGGAGAAGACAGGTGAACTCTTCTGGAATATACAAGGATCTGGTATTTCTGTTTGAACTATATGCAGGATATTGGAATGGTTAAATAAAAATACAATCTAAAATATTTTGCTCTTCTTTTAATGCTTCAGGAAACTTTTGATGCTGGACTTCAGGCTTTCCAGCAGGAGGGAATTGCAAACATCACTGCTCTGAAAGACCAGCTACTAGCAGCCAAACACATCCAGTCAAAGGCCATTGAGGCTCGACATGCTTCCCTGATGAAACGCTGGAATCAGCTGCTTGCTAATTCTGCTGCCAGGAAAAAGAAACTCTTGGAAGCTCAGGAGCATTTCAGAAAGGTGAGTGGCCAAACCATGGGGCTGCAAAAATCTAATTGTTCTCTTTTGAAAAAAACACTTGGAACTTCTGTAGCTTTTTCAATTGCAGCTAATGTTTATGGATCCTGGAGACTTACAAGAATTTTTTTAATGCTTGCAAGAAATAAGTAATAAAGGCAAACTATCACTGATGCATGTTAATTCCAGACCAACTCATAGAATATTTGCATTACTGCAGACTGAACAACTGGACTGTGTTCTCTTTTCTAGGTTGAGGATCTGTTCCTGACTTTTGCGAAGAAGGCATCTGCCTTCAACAGTTGGTTTGAGAATGCTGAAGAGGACCTGACAGATCCTGTGCGCTGTAACTCGCTGGAAGAAATCAAAGCACTGAGAGAAGCTCATGATGCTTTCCGTTCCTCGCTTAGTTCTGCCCAAGCTGACTTCAACCAGCTGGCCGAGCTTGATCGCCAGATCAAGAGCTTCCGTGTCGCCTCCAACCCGTATACTTGGTTTACTATGGAGGCTCTTGAAGAAACCTGGAGGAATCTGCAGAAAATTATCAAGGCAAGTCAGAGAAAAACTCTTTTCACCATTTGCAACCTTTCAAGTCTTCCTTGGAAGTTGTCTTCGAACATAATCAGCACAAGAGTTTGTCACTACATACACTACAGATGGAAGTATCTCAGAATTTCTGAGCAAAGAAAAATTTCCATTAGCTGTAAACTTGTGGTGCTGTTGTTGGTTGTTTTCATGGTCTTTCATTTGCGGTCTTTCAAAAGACAAAGCACATGTGCCTCCCTAACTATAAAATAAGTCCATGCTTTGCAGTCGAGTAACTGCTGGTTCAATTCCAGTGCTCAAGATTCAGTAGGAATGTTCTGTGTTGTCATCTGAGATAATTTTTCTAGATATCCAGGACGTGCTTTGAGTACTCGGTCTTGTTTGGAGCTTTAGAATTGTGCTGGTATGCAGCTCTTCGTTTTTGTTTTCTAGTAATACAGGATGAGGGCAAGCACGCTATCTCTGAAATTATTTTTGTTTGTTACTCAGGAACGTGAATTGGAGCTGCAGAAGGAACAGCGAAGGCAGGAAGAAAATGACAAATTGCGCCAGGAATTTGCTCAGCATGCTAATGCTTTCCATCAGTGGATTCAGGAGACCAGGTATAGTTTGTCTTCCCAGGAGCTGCCCTTAGAGAATTCCTCAGCTAATATTTGTATCCAGGATACAAAAAATCAAATTATTTGTAATGAGGAAACCTTATAGTGGACTTAAAGGGGCTACAGGAAAGGTGGGAGGGACTCTTGTTCAGAGAGTGTGGTGACAGGATGAGGGGTAATGGTTTTAAACTGAAAGAGGGTAGATGTAAATTAGATATAAGGAAGAAATTCTTCCCTGTGAGGTGCTGAGGCCCCGGCACAGGTTGCCCAGAGCAGCTGTGACTGCCCCCTCCCTGGGAGGGTTCAAGGCCAGGTTTGGACGGGGCTTTGGGCAACCTGGGCTAGTGGAAGGTGTCCGTGCCTGTGGCAGGGGTGTGGGAACTGGGTGATCTTTAAGGTCCCTTCCAACCCAAACCATTCTGGGATTCTGTGATCCATCCTACATCTCTTTGGTCTAAAAGTTGTAAATGTCTCCTGCTGAAAAAGGGCTATTCAGGACCTGTTCATTTGCTGGAGTTGGAATTTGAGGGAGGCCTCGTTAGCCATAGGGAAGAGGAAGTCCCTAAAACACCAGACTTCAAAAATGTTTATGTTTCTGAATTAATTTTCCTGCAGTAATTCCAGTTATCCAGGACTTCACTCTGGTCCAGTCATTCCCGACTTAGTCTGCAGCACAGCTGGGGGGTGGGGAACAAATAGCTCCAAGCAGACTGCATGAAGTGCCAGTGGTGTTTCTGTTAATGCTCCTTCTGTGTTGTATAGTTAGAAATCTCACTAGAATTTCAGTAGAGAAAGAAACTGTGGAAAAAAAGCTTAAGACTACTTTGTAATGACTTACTCAGGGTGCTGTTTAATAATATCCATGCCTAGGGAGTGGGAGTAAAGATTTAACTGCATTAAAAATGAAAAAAATCTCAAGTCAAGCATGGCTGTGAACTGAACAGCATGTTTCTAGAAAACAGAGGTAACGGTGCTCAGACAGTGCTGTTAGCCAGTTCTGAGGCACTCGCCTTGTGGGTCGGAGGAGGTGAGCTCTCTTTTCATGTAAACCTGTGATTCTCTGTCTCTGTGTGTTTACAAATAGCTCTGTATGTGTCTTCATGAAACAATGAAATACAAATACGATTTTTAACTTTTTGATGTTTGCTTCCCACCCAAATCTCTGTCCCTCTCTTACTGTCTTGTCTCTGTCCTGCTGCCTGATGTTTGGATCTTCACATTCTACAGGACTTACCTGCTAGATGGGTTAGTATTGAATTTTATATCTTTAAAAATGTGGTGATGTGTTCTGCTCTGTCTGTGTGTGGTGTTCTGTCATTACAATGCTCATGAAAGTTGCACTGAAACCCCTTTTATTTGAAAAGCGCAATCTCTGGCTGAGGAGACAAGATTTTGGAGCAGATTTAAGTATAAACCAGTAGAAACATAACCATTTCCCAGTCTAAAGCAGAAGAAGTTATTAATGGGCAGCCACTGGCACACCATGGAAGTCCAAACTTCTGTTCTTGCTCTCTCTGAGGCTTGCACGGGAAAAGGCTCTTAATGTGATGAGATGTGGGAGGACACAGAAGGGTTTGCCTTTGGAAAACAGCTGACATTCCTAGTTTTCCAGCATTCAGAGACTTGCTTAGTGAAATAAACTTTTCTCATAACTGTTCTCACAACATTTAAAGCTCCAAAATATTGACTGGTTTTGGTAACAGGGAGGGAAGTTTCCTATGAAGAGGCTTTACTGAAATTATAATATGTATCTTAAAACTACATAGCATGTAAATACGAACTGTCCATTTTTTAATCTGCTGCGTAACTAGGCCCCACAAAGATTATGTCCTTGATAGGAAGAAACAAAACCTCCCAACATGAACCTGTGAACTTGCCTGGGTGTGCAGGCCGTTTGATGCCTGCAGTTTTAAGTCCACTCTGTGTCCCTGGGAATAGTTCTGATGAGGACGCACGCTGGTCATTTGTCCAGAAGTGGAAAGGAAATAACAAGATCTTTAAACATCTTCAGACTGCCAAACCCTCTCAGAGTGTGTCTGTCCATTTAAATTTCCTCAGTATTAAAAGTCTGCAGCACAATGGAAGCTTTGTAATAAGACATAATGTAAAATGCTAACAAATAGCGTATGGGCCTGGCGCAGAGGCCTGTGTCAGGCCTGAGTAAAGTGCTGGAGCAGTGGCAGGGGCCTCTCATAAAGGGAGAAGGCTTTTCATAATAAAAGGGTGGAATCTTCATGGATAACTGTGCTTCTTATTTGCTCTGTAATGATCACAGTGTCTTGTGTTCTGCTGTTTCTGCCAGATAAAAATCATTTGCCCCATTTTTGTTGCACAGTTTAATGGAACCGAGCAGATTTTCCTGGAACGGATGCTGAATTCTCTGCTCCTTTGTAAAGTAGTGTTGTACATTAGTTCTGGTATCCAAGAACGAGCAAACAGAAAGGAGCCATTTACTAAAAGATGTAGGGTCAGGGTTCAAGATCACCATGCCAAGCTCTTTTGTTGAACAAATTACCAGAAGGCTGCTGATATGCCAGGCAGAATTTGACCTTAATTCTGCGTGAATAGATTAAAAACGCAGATTTAGCTGAGAAGAGGCACTGGCTGTGCTTAGCCTTCCTTGGCAGGAGGGCAGGCAGAGCTTCTGAGAAGTTTCGAGATAAAAGTCGCCGTGCGTACACCTTGCTTTGCCGTGTGCTGTAGCTGCTTGTGTGCGCCCGGCGCTGCCTGGAGGAGGTTTTCTTTGGGGTGGGGAGGAAGAATTTGGAGTTTAGGAAGAAGAATGCCTGTAAAGAATCTGTAGATGAGTTAACTGCAAGACTTCAATTCGTCTCTTAGTGAGATTCACTTTTTGTGACTTATGCCAAACTAGTAACAGGTTTTTGTGTTTGTGCAACCAGAATTTGAATAATTTTCTTTCATTAAGTACTTGCTTGTGTTTGCTGCAAGGTGGTGCTGGCTTGGAGTGTGGCTCCACTGCCGTGGCCGTGTTTGGGTGTGCTCTTTCCTCTGTTCTTTCTTTCTTCCTTTTTGGAATTTACTTGGTTTCTTTTCTTTGACTAGCATAGCATATCGTCGTGTCATTCGTGTCTATCAGTATGAAGTTGGGGATGATCTATCTGGAAGGTTTTTTCCTCTTATTTTCTTACCTCACTTTGGTTTTCAAATGCACTTTTTAATTCCAAGGCTCGCTTTCCTTCCAACTAACTTTCACGGCTTAGAGATGCTTGGAGGTTTGTTTCCCTGTTGACTCTTTCCACGGTTGGTTCCCAGCTTCCTGCTCAGGGTTCTGGGCGTGCACTGAATCTGAGCCTTAACCCTGTGGTGAAAAACACCCAGATGTTTGGTGCATTTTCATTGCTACAGAGTGATTCAGAAGCTTCTCAAGAGGCTCAAAAGCATGTAGGAGGATGGATTTCAGTGGGGACGAAAACCTGGGTTTAGTGATTTAAATATCAGTGACTTAAGTTTTAGGGACTTAAACACCCCCGAGTAAAAGGAGAGGACAGCCCACCTGCACAGCACAGCCCTGCTGTCACATGCAGGTCCTTCACTGCTGCTTTGTAGGAGAGGCCTATAATTTTCTGCAGAGATTATGCCCTATTAAGGTTACTTTTAAACCAAACCAGTAGTTTTTGACAACTTTTCCCCCTAGTTTATCCCCACATAATGCACCTCTGTAGAGCTCCTGTACCTTACTGGCAAATACAGCCCATCTCCAGTGAATCACCTGTAGTTGGTATGTGCGTGTGTGTGCTGGGCACGGGGAGGGGGTGGGACAGCACCAAGTTTCTAATTTCATTAGGTCCAGTAAAGCGGGCGCTTTGGATCTGGCATGAAGTGTGGCTGCTGATCATGTTGCCTTTCAAATGGGGCTAGAAATTAACTATATAAAGAAATGAGAATCAGACGAGATGTGCACATGTCAGTCTGCAATAGGATGAGTCAGAATAAACAAAACACAAAAACAGTGTTTAAAATATCTACAGGAGAATAATACTGCTGTAAGGATTTTTAATTTCAAGGAAGGACTGTTAATTTCAAGCCCCACCTGCCATTTTTCTGGGGTTGGTGCTCTTTCTGACTGTGATTCTGTGTTTAGGTCCTGCATGGTGGAGGAATCGGGAACGCTGGAATCGCAGTTGGAAGCTACTAAGGTAAGCAGTGCTCAGTGGTAGCTGAAACCCCTCTCCCAGCTGGTGACACAGGAACACAGGCTGGGAATGGGAACACATGTGACTGCACAGGAAAATCTGAATTGATTTTACACATTCTCAGTACTGAAGAGATTTTGGGATTCTCTAATTATGTATCTGATGTCTACTGACATCACAAGCCATTAAACAACACAGATAAAGTTTTCCTTTTTGTTCTTTTTCCTAAATGAGTGGGGTAGGGCAGAGAGGATACAGCATTGCCAGCACGTTCCTAACAAGAGGGGGTTTTGTCTCAAGAACTGTGCAAGCCCTGTTGGTTTCCAGTACCATGTGTGAAGAGGAATGTTGGTTTGAATACTAGTTTACAAATCCCAGTATATGTATTTATAATATATGAAAAAGAAGAGTATAACCCTTCCTCCCCTGCCAGCCTGTGTTGCAACTTTTTAAGGGGTTTTTTTGCACTCCTCCATTTTTCTGCTCTTCACTCCCTCCTAACAGCGCAAGCACCAGGAGATCCGAGCGATGAGGAGCCAGCTGAAGAAGATTGAGGACCTTGGAGCGGCCATGGAAGAGGCACTTATCTTGGACAACAAATACACAGAGCACAGCACCGTGGGGCTGGCCCAGCAGTGGGACCAGCTTGACCAGCTGGGGATGAGAATGCAGCACAACCTGGAACAGCAGATTCAGGCTCGGTACTGCCAGGCCCACGAGTGGTGTAAAGCCGGTGTAACGGGGGGGGTAGAGGACAGGAGACAGAGCTGCCTGTGTCTGAAAACAAACCTCTCCTGTGCTCCAACTGACGGGTGGAGCGAGCTCATGAATCCCCCCACCTCCCGGCCCTCTTCAGAGGGATGGCGTTAGCAGTTTGGAAGTAACTCCCATTGCCCGTTAGCAAGGGCGAGATCTTACAGGAATCATTTTGTTCAGTTGAGCCGCGGGGATGTCTTGTGTTTGCTCGTTTGTCCTCACCTTCCGCTGCGGATGCTGGCTGGGGGCAGAGGGGCTCCAGCAGAGTTCTGTGGTTGAGGAGCTGTTCACCAGCTCTGCTGCTTCCTTTTCAGAAACACGACTGGAGTCACGGAGGAGGCCCTGAAGGAGTTCAGCATGATGTTCAAGTGAGTCCCGGGAACGCGTGCCAGAGGAATGCTTGGGAGCTATTCCTGGCACGTGGATGGCTCCTGTTGACAGGATTCCCCTGACCGATCTGGTTGTAGCTCCTTTGTTGTCTGCCCGACTCTGCGCTGAGCTGCTCTGCGCTCTGCCAGATGGCAGGAGCCTCCAGAGCCCCCCGCTGCTGCCTGGGCGCAGCCAGCGCCGCGCCAGAGCCTCTCCTGGGCACGCTCACTGCAGGAATTCCAGCTGGCAACACAGCCATTTTTTTGATGCTTTTTAAGCAAAGTAAAAAAATTGTCCTCACATTTTACCTATGTTAGATGGGGACTGTTTATTCCATCAAGCTCACTTATCCAGAATAGTGGGCTGTTATCATCTGTTCTAGTTTTCAACCCACTGTGTAGCTTTTGCTACTCAACAACTGACACTTAAAAAAGGGCTTTTGTGTTTTTAGGCACTTTGACAAAGACAAATCTGGACGACTTAATCACCAGGAGTTTAAGTCTTGCTTGCGCTCTCTCGGCTACGACCTGCCCATGGTTGAGGAAGGAGAACCCGACCCGGAGTTTGAGTCTATTCTTGACACTGTCGATCCCAACAGGTACGTGAGTTGCACCTTTTAGATTTCTAGTGCAGAATATGTATCCGTACCCTTTGGGGAGGTGGCTGGAAGGTCTCTCATGGCCTGAGCCGTGCTCCTGGGGAGAGGCTTTTCACAACAATTCATGTACAGGTCTCTGAAGGTAGGCCTGACACTTGTGAAGAAGAAATTCACTTTGGGGACTGATCTGGTGGTGACAATCTCCTACATTAAGCCCTTCACCCCTCCCAGAAGAGCCGCAGCCCCTGGGAGGTGTGGGAGCCCCGTGCTCTGGCTGTTTCCAGCTGTTGACGTGCTGTTTCCCGGCAGGGACGGGCACGTCTCGCTGCAGGAGTACATGGCCTTCATGATCAGCAGGGAAACAGAGAATGTGAAATCCAGCGAGGAGATTGAGAGCGCTTTCCGCGCCCTCAGCTCGGAGGGGAAGCCCTACGTGACCAAGGAGGAGCTCTACCAGGTGAGTGGGTGCTGGTTGTGGCCCACCGGGAACAGACGGAGGCTTTGTGTTCATAGATCGTTAACAACAACCAGCACTAATTGCCTGGAGGTTCCTATCACTGTAGAGTCAGTTCTGAACCTGCCAGGGTCTCTGCAGCAAACGCAGAAAGGATGGTAACAGCCCTGCCTACCCAGCTGCCTTCCTGCCTCTGGGCAGGGAGAGGGAAAGCTCTAACTGCCAAAGAACGACTCGGGCTGAGTAAAACAAGAGCTAGTCCAGGGCCTGGGAAGGGAGCGTGCTCCCCCTGTCCATCCTCCAACACTGCTGCTTCCCTCCCATCGCTTGGGAGACTAGAGGGAGATGTTTCTCCAGACAGCGATTTAAAGGAGAAACTTAAGCCTAAGCTTACACAGCAGGAACGTCTCCTCCCTCTCCCAGCCCTACCCAGACAGCAAGTTTTTCCAGTCTGAATCCCACCAGTTGGCAGAGAAACAAAGAGGCTGCGCTGCTTCCTCGTATCGGTTACCTGCTCTGTCTTCTCTTTGGTGGGAAGAATCGGGTCAGACCTTTCAACCCTTAACCACACTGTGCAGACAGCCCCAGCCCTTCCAGGCCGGGCGTAGTTCTGCTGCTCTGGGTTCTGCCCCGAGCTGTGGGTGCCCCTGGACAGGGGAGGGCCCCTCGTAAATGCTCCCCTCTCCACGTCTCCACCTCCGCCCCGTCTTTGTCTTTCAGAACCTGACCCGGGAACAGGCCGATTACTGCATTTCTCACATGAAGCCCTACATGGACGGCAAGGGCAGAGAACTTCCTTCTGCCTACGACTACATAGAATTTACACGTTCACTCTTTGTGAATTGATCTGAAACACTAGTACCAAAAGATGCAAAGAACATGCTCACATTTGCTGACTATAGCTTTGCATGTGTCTCTCTCTCTCTCTCTCTGTGCTCTACAATAATCAATGTTACTTTATGATGTAACCTTAAACTGCTTAGCTTAAAAATCTTAGGGAAAACAAACATATTGCAGTGTGCTTCAATAAAAGTTACTGGTCGAACCACATCATCTTGTGTTTAATGGTTAAATGCAGATTTAACTGTCACGTGGATGAAACTCCAGCTGTCAGAGTTCGGTGTGTTTTTCAGGCCACTGCAGTGGAAGAGGTGAGTGAGCAGCTTTTCCTGCAGCCACAGCAGTAACGAGCTTCGCGTTGGCAGGCGGCTGCGTGGCCGCCTCAGTCCGTGATCTCGCTCGCCAGCTGCTCCAGGCGATTCATTTCCCTGGGTCCCTGCTCGGTGAAGTCAGAACTGAGCTGCCAGACTCTGACGGCCCCGGTAGCATCCCCTGCTGCCAGGAGCTGGCTCTGCTTGACGTTAAATTCTAGACAGTACACGGGGTGTTCGCCCGCGGCCTGCTTCAGGGAAAGGGCAGGCTTGTGTGAGCTCTTCTCAAAGTCAAACAGGTGCACGTCTCCTGTAAACCAGAAACATTTATTGCAGGTTTATGGCAGCAACTTGGAATTTAACAGCAGAGGAGTATCTACTTGTCTGGAACTTGGAAGTTCTTTTTTGCGTTTCCCCACCCTCTGATGGGGTCTAGGCTGTGACAGCTCACATCACTGCAAGACACTGCAGACTTATTCTGCTGTCAGAAGCCTGAAACCAGCTTGCCAAATTCTGTGAAATCTTAACTCAAAAATGTTTGGGCAATCCTCTAAGGAAAAAGTTCTTGTTTTAAACCATTAGCTCTAAAATTAAATGTCAAAACCAAGGAAGCTGGAATGAAGCTTTAGCCACGGTCACACTGCCATGTTAGAGCCCTGTGAAGGGCCGTGGCAACAGAGGGTAGTGTCAGAAGTGAAAAATAACTGTGACTGAAGGCATCCTGCTAGAGTTAGAAATTATTCTGTTACACTAATTACACAGTACAAACAATGGTCAGTGCTCTCTCCTTGTGGGAAGTGCTAATCAGTACAATTGACTTGTGCTAATTAATACCCAGCACAGTCTTAATTTTTTGTCTAAGAATAGGCACCTGCAGTTACTTACCTTCCCCTGACGCAGCTGCAAAGACCAGTGGTCGAACTGGAGACCAGCGCACGCAGAAGAGGTATTTCTTTGATAACTGAAGAGAAATGAGGGGTTGTGTCTGCAACATGGAGTGCAAGTGAACTTGTCCGTCAGTCCCGCAGCTCAGGAAGAGGTTCCTGGGGGAAGGGAGCAGCAAGAAACAACTTGATTTGGCTTTATTGCTAAAGAGAGAAAACAAAATTCACCAAAGGAGTGTGACCGTGGGTGACAGCGCTGCTTCGCAAAGGTCTGAACGTGTTTCCTAAAGCAGCAGTTTCCAGGCCGTGCCCCGGGATGTGGTCGGTAGAGACAGAGCTTTGTCACTGACCTCAATTGAGGTTAATGAGGGCTCATGTTGTCCACTGAGGGTTGCTGGTGGGTTGTGGGCCAGGGATGCCTGAGAACTGCTGACCTGGAGCCGGGCATTGTTAGGGCTGTGTTTGTCTCATGCAAATTAAACGCAAACCTGGGCTGTCAGCATGTTTCACAGAAACGTGGCTTGGGGCTGCTGCCCCGGCAGAGCTGTGAGCTGCTGATTTAAATGCAGGCAGCTGCCAGTAAGATGTCTGATGAGCAGATCCCTTAAGCACTGATAAGTAAATGACTTTTTTAGCTCCTCCCCTTGTCTTTAATCTTTAACATTAATGTCGAGGATGATCGAAGGAAGGTGCTAATGCTTTACCCTGGCCTGGGCACAGACGCCATTTCGTGTTTGTGTTGTGCCCACACGCAGCGTCTTCTCGTGGGCAGCGGCACCAGAGCCAGTGGCTATTGTTTCTCCTACGGCAGGAAGGGACTCAATCAAGTTCCGGATGCCAGGTGACCCTTTTTTGGAACTTGTACACGCTCCCACTCAAGGGCTATTTGAAAAAATGCACATTCAGAGCCAGGCAATAACTGTGTCCAACATGCAGCACCAGAACCAATTCCCAGCACTCGCCTGTGGAAGGGCGAGCAGCTCACGGAGTAGACGGGCCCACCGTGCGGGGCGAAGGCGAGCTCCGCGGGAGCCCGGAGTGGGACGGAACCGCCGGTGCTGCGGAGAGCCGGAGTCGCTGCTGCTGTGGAGCACTTCAGGGAGTAGCCGCCTTCCACGCCCACAACGAATACACGGGGATCGAAGTGTGAAAAGGAGAGTGAGGTCACACCCACGGCTGCCTCGCCCCAGGCGAACTGGGAGTAAAAGAGACAAAGCTGGTGGGAGCTGGGGGCTCCAGGGAAACACAGGTGGGGTTACAGCTGCCTGAACCAGCCCCCCCAGGTGCACAACTCACAGCAGCTACACTCTCTGTAGCACTGCTCAGCTGTTAACCTCTGCAGTATCCTCCTACAGGGGGATTTGTGTGAATTAGCGTTACAAACAAGTTCTCTTCTCCATCCCAGCAGCTTCTCCATAGAGCGTGGCAATCCTCAGCTGTTTTGTCTTCCAGGGAGTGATTTCAGTATGGGAAGGGAGATGGGGTCAATGTTCAAAGGGGCTTTTCCTGGCCCTTCCCACATGGAAGGCGAGCTCTGCCACGAGGGCTCCAGTGTTTAGACTGGTTTTGTCAAAGCAGTTCTCCTGGAGCTGCTGAACTCACCTTCTTCAGCTGAGTGCTGCGAGGGATCTGCTGAGCCACCACGGCGAATCCTTCGGCCAAGGCCAGGCGCCCAGCCCGCTCCTCCCTCCACACCAGGATCTTCCCGTCGGTCGACGCGCTCAGGAGCCGGGAGCGGTTTCTGTGCTTGGCATCAGGTAACCAGGTAACCTGCTCCAAACGAGGGCAATGAGAGCGGCTGTCACGGCTGCCCGGCTCCCCTGACCCGCCCAGGTGCTAGCCAGGGATCCCGGTACCAAACCAGCCCTGCGGGGAGCTGGCACACGGACACCAGCTCAGAAATGCAGTTGGGGTCTCAGGCTGAATGCTGCAGAGAGTTTCTGGGGTTCACCTGCCATCATTGTTGAGATGTCACATTTATAGCTATAAACAGCAGCATTTTCCTGACTTTCAGATGAGAAAATCTACAGGTTGCCCAGAGTCACTGGACCCCGCAAGGACAAGAAGCATTAGGAAGCCAGATTGTAGGACATGCTTACAAGCAGGTAGCAAAGGATTTGCTACTTAACATTTTTAAGCCACTACGGGTATTGTGAGCTGCATCTGCATCAATAAACAGTCACAGCATGGGAACGGGCCTCCTCTTCCTTTATTCTGAACAGCAAGGAGTTTTTTACAAAGCGAGTGTTGAGTTCAGTAGCCAGGTTTGGGGCAAAACAGCCAACCAAAAGAGAATGTAACTGCTGAAATGCAGCAGCCTGTCTGGACAGGAACTGAAGGGCTGAAATAGAGCAATGGCAACTCCCTCCCCCCAGCCCTGTCTGTTGTTACCTGATAGACCGGATCGGTGTGAGTGTCACCTGTCATCCCCGTCCTCCAGACCACAGGGTCTTCTGTCCTGCTGGTATCCCACACCACCAGCTCCCCACTGAAAAGGCCGCCTGAAGGGACAAAGATAAACCTCCTAATACCTCAGAGAAAATGCACAAATGAAGCTTTGGTGGAAACAGGCCTGCCAGCTTCAAAAGGCTGGCAGCTCTATGCAGGGCACAGTCAGCTCTGGTATGAGAAAATGCAGCTCTACTGAAATAGGGACACTCTTCCCACCTACACCTGGGCTGAGCTTCCCTCCCTCATCTCTCTGAGGGGGTGATATGAAGGCAGATGTCCCTGAAAAAGCAGCAAGTCTCAGTTCAGAAGCAACAGCGCAGTTATAGCGATGTTGGTGAGCATTAGTTCCTCAGTCTGAGGAGCTGCAACACCATCCGTTCTGCAAGATACCTCAGGCTGAGCTGAGAGAGAGGAAAGCCATGATTCAAGGTGAAGGAGATGAGGATACAGGTCAGATGGGATCCCAGGTAAGAGCAACCTACCAGCTATCAGCGACGGCTGGGAGGGGTGGAAAGCCAGGCCCATGACACAACTGGGAACGTCCACCACTAGGTCAGGGCGCTGCGGATTCAACCCTCTTCTGTCCAGGTTCCAGGTACAAACGTAGGATTTCTCTGTGCTCCAGTCCCCACCCTCCAACCTGAAGAAGAGAAAACTATGTCTTGCCTTGTCTGTTCCACAGAGCATCTCAGTCTAGCAGAGCTCGGGCATGCCCCACTGGTCACTTAAACGTGCTGCTTTGTGGCTTGAAGGAAAACTGAGGCGAAGGGATCATGAGGTGATGAAACCTCTCTGCAGGCTGGAATATATACAGTACGTGTCGGTGTACTTACGGAACAAAGTGCCAGCAAGGAAATTTCAGATATGATTCACTATTTCAAGACCTATTAACCATTCAAATGATGGGAACAATCTAAAGGGCGCATACAGAAAGTTGCTACTTCATCTGGGAATGAAAAATCTAAAGAGACCAAAATTGTTGCTGATTTGCAAACCACATTTCCTCTAAACAAGCACTCAAAGAGCCAGGGTCTGAGAATACCCAGCGAGGAAATATATTACCTGGAGGACTGATAGGGGCTGAAAAGACTTGCTGAGTCTTGCTTTGCCTGAAAGAAGCAGCACGATTTGAAGTCCAGGTGCCTCCCCAGGAACAGAGAACATTCTTCACAACCACCAAATGGTGCTGATGACCCTGCACAAATCATGCCACGCACCCCAGCTCAAGAGATTTCAACCCAGTCCCATGCCCATTATACTTGTTTGTCACAAGTGGATCATGAATTATTTCTCTGGGATGGCCAACAGACACCTGCCACTCCATTATTTCTACCAGTTTCACTCATCACACGCTGACCAAATGTTACGTGTATTCTGTCATTAGCACGCCCTGACCAATATGATGTCCTGTCCTGCTACATGGAGACGATATGGAGGACAGAGATCTACAGAACAGCCAGTGGTCAGGACAGGAAGCAATGATTCTGAGCCTGACTTCTACTGCCTCTATTTGATGCTCTTAATCCTTTCATTGGAAGAGATATGATCAAATAAAAGGAGCAATTTTGCATACAATGGGTAGTTGAAACTCCTTATTAAAGGATGCAGTAGATGCTAAAAGTTTACACAGATTCACAGAGACTGTGTGAGTTCATGGAAGGGAATTCTGCTGAGGGTAACCACAGACACAGAAACCACATTATAATCCGAAAACAGCTGTGGACTGGAAGAGCAGGAGCAAGTAACATACACGTCTGCCCTGTTTTGCTCTTCCCTACACATTCACTCATTCCTTTTTGCTGGGGCTTTTAATCTAAGGAAATGGTAGCAGAATGGAAAAGGAATAAGGGCAGCAGTAGAGCACAGAAAGGAGAGGCTGCTATAGACACACAGAGATGAGATGACTGTTTTGTCCAACCCTCATTTCAGAAATCCCTACATGTTTGTTAGCACATGTCTGTGGCATCAGGCGCACGCGTGAACGGGTGCCAGGTTCATCCGGGGTGCTAAGAGACCACATTAAAACAACACGATCTTCAGTGAAGATAAGCACCTACTTCCAAACCTCACCTACATATATTTGCAAGTGCATCTGCTCTTTACATTTTCTTTCCAAAGAGAATCTATCTAGAAACAAAGCAGTAAGAGTACATGTATCCATTTTTGGGGCAGCGGGGAGGTAGAAGAAATAAAAGCCATCACTTAAGACTGCCTGGAGATTTTGTTTCTTTAAATATGAATTATTTAAGTTGCATAAGGTGGATATATATACACATCTAGTTTATTACTGCGGAGAAAGCAAATGTATGTGAAACTCAGGTCAGCCTGAGACGTCACACCAGGCTCAGCTGCACTCTCACTCCGTTCAGGTACTCACCGGCCATAGGAACACGCAACCACGGATCCAGTTGCATTCCAAGAGACGCTGGTAACCTGCAGGTTTTGATCCTGAGCCTCTGGGTATGACAGCGTATGCAAACACAACACCTGGAAGAGATCAGATTCGAGCACTCAGGCAATAACGTCCGAACACAGAGAAATGAGATCTGTGCAGGCCCCTGCATACGATTGTACGGTTACAGCATTGGCTTCCCCTCTGTCCAAGCAGCACACAGATATACATGAAAAAGTTGTTTAATTCCTACTGGGAAAAAACAACCCACAACACATGACCCTACCAAACCAACTGTCGCCACATAATTACCTCTCACAGGCTGCATGACAGCTCTGGAAGGCTGTGCCAGGAGGATTTACAACAGCCCCCCAGGTATGACTCTAGCACTCGCTACGTTTCACAAGCAATGGTTTGAAAACAGGTACCAACATGCACTGACTGATACGAATTGCTTCCACTCTTGAGCACTGTACACTAAACAAACACAGTCTAAGTAGGAAGAGCTGCCAGATCACTGCCTGCAACTGCTTTGAGTGACCTGCTACTCTGGCATGCTCTAAAGGGGCTACTTAACACCAACTGCAGGCTTCCTTCTCACAAAGCTTCTGCAACACAGTCATTGGCAGGAGGAACAGTTTGAGCAAGTGAGGCCAGACCACGAGCAAGGGAGAAAGCTGGAGAAAAAACAACCAGCAATGTCTAATTATTAGAATCTGGCAAGAACAATCACAGCAGTAAGAAACAGAACTAACAAGTTAGAGCAACTGCAACCCACTCTGCTTGGGAAATAACAAAGATCTGAATTCTGTCAACTTACTGTTTCGTTCTGATCTGTCCAGTTCACTTCAAAGCCATCAAAGGCACGGCTTTTCCAGTTTTTATTTAGCTCTTTGATAACAGCATCCTCCACTCTCTGAAGGAATGATAGAAGGCTAGTGTAATCTACTTGGACTTCTTGCTGGAAGTCTTGGACAGCATCTTTACTTTGATCCGTCTGCACACCGGCATCTCGGCTAGTATGAGATTGTGCTGCACTTTCTACTGTTGAAATTCTCCCAGTCTGGCAACTTTTCTAGTAAAAGGAGACAGACAGTCTATAATCCAAACAGAAAAAAAAAAAAAAAAAGAGTACTGTACATAACATACAAAGCATCTTCCCTTTTTCTAGCCTTTCACTGAGATATTTGAGCGCATTTGCACACCTCTGGTTCATGGTTAAAAGCAGGTGCCTCTGCAACTGTCCGGATGACACGATGTATTTGTGACCCTCACATGATCTGGTATGAGGCAGAGATACCTGAATGCCGCTCAAACTCGGGCCGTGTGCTCTACAGCACAGTGGAACGGGGTGGATGAGAGAAAGCAAAAAGGCAGCGAGCCTCCAGAGAGAACAGCGAACACTAAACCCGATGACTAAGGGCAGCATTATCAGCTCTCAAACTACCGCCTTTGTGGCGGCTGCACGTGCATTTCTTTGCAAATTTGTATCAAGGACCTAAATTCGTAGAACGCTGCGAAGGGGCAGAGCCAGCAGGCAGACACGGGCTCTGCAAGCCCTCTGCGGGGAAGGTCTCCGTCCCGGGCCGGGCTGGAGCAGCGGGACCCGCGGGGGGTTCACCGACGGGCACGGAGGGGACAAGGCGGCGCACGGCCGCCCCTTCAGCAGGGCCAGCGGCGGAGGGGAGGTGCGGTGCAGAGCCACCTCCGGCCCGGCCCCTGCCGGGGTTTAAGA
>NW_020799122.1:6479245-6493382 GCF_003259725.1 Athene cunicularia | reverse complement strand
GTATCAAGGACCTCCGCAGTGCGAGGGAAATTATTTTTGAGGAGAAAGCGGGTATTCGGCGAATGGCGGCACAAAAATCCCGGCAGCGCTCAGCGGTAGAAGTTGCGTCCCCTGAGGCCGCGCCCGAGCTGCGGGCGCCCGTGGTGGAGCGGCGCTGCCAGAAGCCGTGATGCCGCTCGGACACAGGCCTGGGGCTCTGCTCCGGGGCCCTCCGGAGGAGGAATTATTAGTAATGCCCGAAACGTGGTGTCAAGGACACTGCTTTGGTGTAGCTTGCTGAGGAGAAGAGTAGGGGAGGCAACTTCAAACGTGTGTGTAAAGCCCAGGGTACATTTTGATTTTTTTGCTTTTTATGTTCGCTGGTTTCGATGAGGGAATTATGGTAATTTGTACTGTGGGTGAATTACAGTTTAACCTCACTCCGAGCTCGCTGCACACCTGCTGGGTTGGCGGAGCTGAACGGTTTTCCTCCCGGGAGCACCGGAGAGCTGTAGTTAACCTGGTGCAAATCTGCCCATCAGTGCGGGTACAGCTGGATAACTGTCATCTGCAGAAACGTTTCCTGGTGTCACAGCTTCCTTAAGTAATTATTTCTAACAGGTATGACAGTGCTTATGGGTTTTTTTCTAATTGTAACTCCATTGGAACAACTTAATGATGAACGCACAGGCTAAATTTAGCTCTGGCATAAGCAGGCACAGATGCACTAACTTCAGCGGAGTTATTCCTGCTGTTGCTGGGAAGGAGTTTGGCCTGTATGTAAAAATCAGGATTGCAGGATACAGAGTAGGCGCTCGTGAGAACGGACGTAGCACTGCTTTAGCACATGTGAATCCATTTATGTCAGACTGAGTGCAACAGTTCTTCGGAGGAATTTAAAGTACTTCACAAATAATAGCAAAATAAAACTCATGATAAAGAACTATTACAGCCATTTTACAGATAGTGAAATTGAAGCAGAACGAGGTTAAGTGGCAGTTCCTTCAAAAGTCAGGAAAAAAGTCCCAATGGAACTGAACTCCTGTACTGTGTATCTGCTGTGGTTCTTCCCTGGTTTGTGTGGTTCTTCGTGATACTCCACAGTACACCTAAGAACATAAATGCATTCTTGGGTGGGCCTGGTGGTCCTTTTAGCCCTGTAGTCTCTGATTAGCACTGGTGTTAATCTGAATTTTCATAGTTCAAATTCAGCACCTCCTGCAGTGGGAGGTAGCTGGTACATGTGGAAGCTCTAACAGTGGCAGCAGGAGACAGGATGTGACTCCGGCCACTTTCATAGTCCATTTCTCTGGTAGGCAGGCCCCTGGCACCTCGCTTCTGGTCACTGCCATATGGCAATAAATAATGGACTTTGTGGACTGTTGGTTTCACCCAGAAGGGTTTTTTTTTATGTGGGTTTTTTTGTGGTATGGCTTATTTTTTGTCAGGACATGAATTCCAGTACTCAATGATAAAGTATACTCTGCTGTCCTTTTCTATCAATTTTAACACAAGTGAAGCATCTCAAAAGCCACAGCTCTAGCATTCTTCAGATTTTCAATCAGGTGTCTGGAGCCGTGGGTTTGAGATTACTTCACCATCTTCATTTCTAACTCAGCTTTCTGTTTCCACCTTGGTTTAAACATCCATTTACAAGGCAGCTGTAAAAGACATAAGAGCATTGGAAACAATGTACTGGTTTTGTCACAGCAGGATTCCAGTCCCTTCTTTGGAGAAAATACTTGATGTTCTTTCTCAGTGTATTCATTCAAGAACTTGACTGCTATATCGTAAAACAGTTCTCTGCTGCTGTTATTGGTGAAATCCTAGTATGACGCTTACTGAGAATGCTTTTTTTTTAAGAGATCAGCTTGAAGATGCAAAAGAGTGACAAGATAATCCATCCCTTAATGAGTGAAGTAAATATATTTTCTAATTCACCAATCCTATTAAAAGTACATAAAGTGAGCATTGTTGGATGAGTTTTTCTACTGCAAATAGTTAAATACAGGAAGGAGGGGGATTTTTTAATCTCAGTTTACTTTGTGTTGAATAACTGATACTAAATATTTGAACCCAATAGCAGAGTGGTTTTTTTTCAAGAGGTTGTTAATGTTTAAAATCTATCATCTATAAATAGATCATCTTAAGTCATCACTAAATTACCTTTAATTGGTATGATTAGAACTTCCAAGGAATATTACTGTTTGGTGGTAAATATTACATTTATGTACCGTCTGCATCATAATAAAAATGATGAGCTCAAACTGCAATTTAAAACCTTTAAATAACTTGTCAGAGGGAATTTAAGGATAAAAGTTTGCGTGTTTTGAGATGGCAAAGTGAGATAAGAAGACTGGAATTTGAATATGTGAAACAGACCAAACCCAAATTTTTCAGCAGGCAATATGCAAAGTTACTGCAAATGTAGTACATTGCAAATGTACTACATGCTCCCTGTAACGTGGTGCATGCCTGGACTACTCCTTCCCTGAGGATGAGAAAGGAGCAAACAGCTCGAGAAGACAAATGTTCTAAGTAAGTGCAGTTTAATCCTTCTTTATTCCTGTATCTCTAATTTGCTGGGGTTTCAGTAAATCAGCAGTGTTTCAGTTTTTCTTTCTGGCATGGCAGTATCAGAGATATGTTTGTTTTTTTTGACATAGTTAACACTCCACTGGAAAGAAGGTAACATCGCAGATAACTGCAGGATGGTTGTTACTAGCCTGAGGCTACTAAGGGTCTAAAGTGACTATTATTACTACAGTGCTGATCTGTGCTTTTTCTTCTTTGTATTTCATGAGACAAAGTATCATTAAGTTTTCACTTTCACACAAGGCAGCAAACCAGCATCAGAAAACGAACAAGAGAATATTGGGGTAAAGAAAAAGCAATGTAGGGAGAAAGTATCAGAAAAAAAAGAGTAGGATACAACCATAAGTGTGCACACTGGGGGTATGATTTCTCTGACCTGGGGCAAAACAAGTATTCTAAACTACATCGCAGTAAAAATTCACCCACTAGTGGGTGCAGTAGCCACCCTCTATTTGTGATAAAATGGAACAACTGAATTCTGTCGAGGCTCCAGACAGCCAAAACAGCAGTCTGTACCCAAAAATAGAGAGAGAGAACTGACCCTTTCCCTTTCCCATCTTCCCCTCCATTCCGTCCACCCCAAACAGATGCAAGTAAGGATGAAGTAAACAACATGCATAGCTCAAACAAGAAGAGAGTATTTTGGCCTTGAGAGAGCTCTTGGGGCTTAGATTGCTGGTGAGGGACTTGAAATGGGATCAAAGGCATCGCCTTTTACTGACTGATGGTTCTGTTCAGAGGAACAGAACTTTTTACATACTCTCATTTATCAAAAAAGAGAACAAAACACAGCCAAACAAGAAAACTCTACAAGCAATAGAAAGGGTTTGTAGCAAATAATCATCACTCCAGAACCTACTTGTCTCCCCAACTAGTATAACCAGCGAGACCTAATTCTATTTCCCTGGTTGTTCATTTCAAACCTGTGCACTACTGGATTGCCTAGCATGACAAATTTGGTTTGGATGAGGCCTGGGTACTTACACACCTGTATTGCCTTTGAATTAACCAAAGTATGCAATGAGTTTGAACTGGCTTTATGCTGACATGTTGTACTTGTTACCTGGGTACAGACAGTATCTATCTGCTATTCCCATACTGTTTAGTTCTGAACTAGGTCTTAAGTGTCACTTTCTTTAGAGTGAGGTTGTTTGCTCTACTGATCCAGAAGTTAGTCTCACTGAGGCTCAGAAGTCTGCGTTAAATGGAAATGCCTCTGGGGAAAAATAATCGAGGTGTTACCCAGAAGGAAAGTTACTGAAAAGCCCCTTACATCTGCAGCCTTATTTAAAAGGACACCTCTTTAGTTTCACCAATTGTCTGGTACAGCTTGTTCTCAAAGGTTTTTAGCAACAGCAGCACCCTATTGCGCTACTGTAGGTGGTGATTTTGGAGTTCAAATGCAAGACCAGGAAGTCATGAGTTGACTGAAGTCTGTTTATCTGCAGTGTTACCTGTGATGCTCCTCATCTCAGAATATACCACAAGCATTTATTTTACCCTTAGTAAAAAACTGTTGGTGCCATTTTTTGACAGGGAAAATTTCAGGTTTAAGGGTTCGATGACTTAACAAATCATGCTGGGAATTTATGACAGACAGAACAGGACTCACATTCCTAAATTGCAGAGCAGTGTTTCAACCATATCCAATACATATTTTGTGGATGCATTGCTAATGTACACATCATCTTTTTGTTAGAGATTTGTGATTTTAAAACATCAGGTATTCACACATTCACTAAACCTGAAGGAAAGAAAGGCCACCACAGCTGTTCGGTGTTGAGAACACAGTGTCCCTGTAACCAGCCAGATGCTCAGCAGCTTAATGAGGGTTGCGTGGAGTCGGTGTGTTACCTCAAGCTCTGTCAGTCCTCCAGCTATTGCTTCTCCAGTGCCATTCATAAAAGGCTCATGCATCTTCTCTAATTTCTGACCTCCTTTTCCCTGTGGCCTCTCCCAAATGTCCCTGGCAAACGCTGCACCATTTTTGCTTTAAAACTGTACTTTCAATTTATGCAGAAAACACGTTGCCTCATTTCTGAAGTTCTGTTACACCTAGAGACACAATACATTACCAAAAAAATCCATCGCCATTAAAATTATAGATCTGTTATGCTTTGTAGAATTAGAGTTGGGGGGGTCCTTATTAAATATTATGGGTATGATTTCTTGCAGTGTACAGGTATTGCCTATCCCATATTGATTTCTACACTGATAATAAGACAAAGATTTTAGTCAATTGTAACCAAAGCGGGAAGAAGCACAGGGAAAGCTTGCTTTGTGGCAGGTGTCAGCAAGCTACCACCACAGGGGCGCAAAGACACCCCGCTGGTGGGTTCTGAATGGCAAGCAAGAGCTGGCACAGGGCCAAGAGCCATGGCATATCGAAAGAGGCATCCGTGAAAGGCTCAGGATCCCAATTCCGGGCTGTCATGGTGTTCCGAACCCGGTGGCAGCTGGGAGCCTCTGCCTTGGACAGAGGCTTGATGCTGTCAACAAGATGATTGGCAGGGTCTCTCTCCTTTTAGACTCAGCAGCCTCTAGTTCCTGCTGAGTTTATACCAGCATGCCCACTATCTAATCTCAGAAATAAAAGTACAATCTGGCATGCCATTCTTAAAAGGTAGCTGACCCTTTGCAGCGCTGACAACATGGAAGAAAATGCTGAGATCCCTTAAATTAATCCCATATTCAGTAACCATGTGTGAGTAAAAATTATTTATCTGTTCTGTACATCACTTCCTCAACTCATACTACATCTACAGTATCTGAAAACAGTTGTTGGAATTTTAACTGATACACATAAAGCAGCTGGCTACCTCAAAAAGCATTGAGGACAGGAATTACTCATCTGAATAGAATTGGCTATTCTTTGTAGAAGTGTTGTTTCAAAAAAGGACATTCAGAAATAAGTAGTTATATTCCACTCAATACCATCATATTTGTACTTATGTAAAGCAAGCAAGCAGAATCTGCATGATAGTTTTTGATCGTTCTTCAGAAATCTATATATTTATTTATTTAATTTCTTATACGTTATTTCTGTGAACACTGAATGATCAATAAATAGATCATAGCTTTACTGGGATACAGATATGTAATTTAAGAGTGGAGAATGAAATAATGTTCCTACCATGATGTTAATTAATGCAGTAGGAAAGCCAGATTTGCAAGGACTCCTTTTATTAATAAAAGTTTCACCTCCATTTAGAGAGTTTGCAAATTGCCAGTTTAGCTAGACCAGCAAAATCATCTTACCGTTAGTGTGAAATCCATTTCTTAAACAGCAAATCAAAGTACCCATTTTGATAGGTCTGTTATCCCAAGTATAGCAAGGATACCAAAAGATCCTGGAGCATATACAAGTGCACACACACAGATTTACAGAATTATGCACTGCAGAAAGATTACCATCTTCTCAAAAGCACATGGAAGATTAAGGGGAGCAGAAATCTTGTATAGACAAATTGGATATGTCAGTGTGAGTGTTTCGACTGCTGCAGAAAATGCCAAGTGATTTGTAATGATCACTTTATTGCTTCTGTAAGATGGCACCTTTATCTTTTAGGAGAATGACAGGAGAGTAGTCTGGTACTCAGAAATAACAGAATGAACCACCAATATAGCCAGTCTGGGTAACTTTTTTCTTTAGTGTATATGTAGGGTTCCCAACACAAGTACTGATGCCAGTCTAACTTTAAAAAAAAAAAAAAGAGTGAAAACATGACAAAACAGGGCTTAAGAAGGCATGAATGTGGCTCTCTGTGGAGAAGTGTAAAAGACAATTGCACCAATTACATGCTGGTTTTGGAACTCCATGTAGCCTAAGTCTATTGAAATATATATTTGTAAGCAGGAGTGGTGGGGAGGGAGGATGCACTGGAATGAGGCCTGGAGCTGAAATGCTGTCGTAAAGGCAGTAGGAGGAGGGAGAGCTATAAACTGGCTGCGATCCTCAAATTTAAAAAAAGGTCCAGAAACATTTTAATGACAAATTATGTGACACCTTTCATTCCTGTTTTTCTTTTGTCCTTAGTTTTCCATTTAATTGAAACTTTTCCTATTTATGCTACCAACTGTGGAAGCTGGGTTGACTAAAGGCATTTTTATTTTGCTCTATTCTAGCCTGACAAACTCTTGCTTATGCAACAGCTTATACCTTTAATAACACCAGTATAACTGCATCAGTACTAAAAAGAAACCCGAGATTTCTTAGCATCAACAAGGCCCGAGAGAACTTGCAGCAGTGCTGGGATGTGACAGGAGGCAATTTATAAGGAATTAACTCTGACAGTCACTTTATACAGCTGATTTTCAAAGATCTAGGCACTAAAGATGTGTTAATGAGGGTACTGAGGCTTCATAATTAATTATATTAGCATCTCTTTGTTACTTTCTACAACAGTAGTGCCTGGTTGACATTTCAATAGGAGTCTGGTAGTATTCTTTGTTATTATTATCCAGGAGTACAGTTATACCTTAACTCCCAGAGGGCAATGTTGCATGTAAATGCCTCTGTGAATTGCAACGGCCTTTGGATCTCAGTAAAAGCCCTTGAAGGAGACCCTGCTGGAAACTGAATGGATGTCAGTAAAATTTCTCTAGTCTGGAGTCTCTCTTCAGATATGGACTCTCCTCCCCTTTCATTTCTCCCTTCCCTCCCCCCCTTCCTTTCCACTGTGCTGGTCCTTCTCACAAGGCTTAAGAACAGCAATATCCAGCACTTACTGAATGTTGAGTTCCAAACCTCTAAAGGAAGGAATACTGACCTGAACGAAACAGTGAACAAAGTAACCTGAAAATAGGGAATATTTTCACATGCTTGAACTTTCAGTGCAATAAAACCAGTGCTGCCAGAAGGAGTCCCAGAAGTGGTGAGTCAGATAATAGATGTACGACTGTGGTGGGAGGGAAATGGTCTCTACTTTGCAAAGGCAGATGAAATTATTTTCCAGTCACACCACTGCAAAAACAAACATGGAGTTTAAAGGTTATTTCCTTTTTATGTGTTTCTGACAGACGTTATTTTTGAATCCGAAAGGGGAAGGATGACTTTTTGCCAATGATCTCAAATTCTACTTTGAAAACTTTTACAGTATCACCTGAGGTGGCAGAGCAGCTCTTTTTGTTTATTGACAGATTCCACTAGCTTGTGTTAATTTAAACAAAACTTACCAAAATAACGTTGCTGGTTTTTTTCGCACCAATTACAATTGCAACCTTGTCATGGTTAAGCTAAGTTAAGGGCACAATTTGACAAACACACACCTCTTCTAAGTAAGCAAGACTTATGCAACGTGTTCCTTACCCTTTCCTGTTCATTCCTGCCTTCGTGGGACCCTCTTTCTAGAGGGTAACCTTGTTCATGCATCTGCATCAGGGAACCAGATTAGGTACTAGTTGGAGTTAAAAATAAATGGGTTACAGGGGGACTATTTCTAATTAAAGTCAGTTTCCTGATTCAATTTAACATGGGGCTACACAAAAAAAAATACATTGCACTGGCAGAATTCAGGGACAGTGAGAAGGGGAAGAGGGGAGGAATGTGTGGTGGGGAATGCATAAGTAGCAACTTCTACCAAAAAACAGTTTGTCAAACTATGTCCTGAAAGACTTTACATTCCTCCAAGCCAGAACCACCTCTTTGCTTTGTGTTCAGATAGCACCTTGCGCAAAGGGATCACAGTCACAGAACTCTCCGGACTCCCAGAGCTATTGTAATACCAAAAAATAATAAGCGTTCCTACAGACTGACACAATTAACCAAATTCCACTTGCAGATCTTCATTGTTGGCAACTCGTGCAGCATTTTATGTAGCCGAAGTTGGAGACTAGTTCTATTCCTGAGTTCTGTCTCTGGCTCTAATGAGGAATAACTCTGAATAACTCTGGCATTCAGTTAACCTACCAATAAAAGAATTACTTTCCTCACAGAGCTTTTTATATTTAACTAGATTTTTTTTAATGAGCTTTGACATTCTCAGATAAAAGTAATAACGTGTACAATGTATTATTATAGCAAAAACTGTATATGACAGATCCCTAAGTATTTTCCTCTCTTTTGTTTCACCTTTTCTGTCACTATACTCCTACACAAGACTCAAGATATACTGCAAATGTTTGAATAATGCCAACTTGAAACTACGGAATTGTAAATAACATACTCGCCCTTCACTGAGCAATGTTGCGTGTGTTTACTTTAATCTGTTATTTTCTGGCTAGAAACAGAGGTTACTCCCCCTGAGAGTTCAAATATCGATAGTGCACTATGTAACAAGGGAAGTTTTTAACAACAAAAACAGATGCCAGTTGGTAACAAGACAAAGGATGGAATACACACAGTGTAAAATTTTAGTCTCTACTGCTATTCCTGAGGGACCAAATCTTGAAGTGTTACTCAACTTTGTTTAGGATTCAGCAAGATTTTTCCTGCTATAGGACTGAGGAGATGATAAGTAGGAGCTTCAGGAATTGGCCAGAGTTAAAAATCCTGGAAAGCAAAACACTTATAAATTGTCTTTGTATAAATGTTGGCTCTCCCTTAATTTTCCCATGAGTGGAGAAGAGGGAGAGGATCATCTGAAAGTCTCCTTGCAGGAGAACCCACAGAAGCACAAAGTACAGTTCTTCCTAGTCCTCAGCAGTGCTCTACCCCTAATGCTTAGTTACCCTAAAACTTCCATTCAGCATTCATTTAAATTTATAATACTGTCACTTCCATTTATCCATATCTTTTGTGTCTCATTAGAAAGACTCTATCTAGCACTAGAGCTTCTTCCCTAACTGTGAGGAAATTACAGCCTTTCTTCAGACATAGCACCACTGAAAGAAAGCAAAGACTAACAGCTACTTCCCCTGTGAATTATTTCAGGGCCTCCTACATAAAAATTTGTTTGGCACAGCTATTCCAGAATAACTCCCAGTATAAATACTGCAGTATTCCAGTTTGAAAGTGTTTTTATTTGTGATTGATCATTCTACCTAGGAATACTTCTTGTAAGGGGTCAGTTTTTCCAACAACTTCTGTTTAGAGGTTTTATTATGCAGGAGTGCATGTATTAAAGTAAAGCCTCAAACATAAACACAAAGCCAACCACAACATATATCCTTTATTTCAAATAAATATCTTGTTCTTGAGACATTTTCTGTGAAACTGTAGCTGTATTAGGCTTGGTTGAAGTCTTCCATTGCCTCAGTGCAGCATGGATTGGCTCTCATACTGTCCTGCAACCTAGTAATTTTGTGTCCTTGTGGATATCTTGTGAACACCCCCTGGTGTGAATGCACCAATGAAATCTAAATACTTGCCCTTGTAACACCCTGCAGGTGTTGCAGATAGTGAAGAGACACGTTTGCATATGCCAATACATGTTTTCAAATAAGAATTTTGTACATTTTAGATCCTATCTTGGACTGTGAACTCCTCAGGCAAGAGGAGATGGATATTCATATCTGGAAGTGGTAGTAGCACATGTGGACAAGTTGATATTTAAACATTTTTGCTTTTAGAAACTGCAGTTCAGTAGTTCTGGACTTATAACAGCATCTATATACGTGTCCACTGGCACAGTCAGATAGTTAACACCCACAGGGCTCTACCTAAGCCAAGGAACAGGACGACATCAATGTCTGTGATAGAAAATCTGAATGAAAGTCAAGAAGGGCAGGAAACTTCTCCAGTCAAATGTTTCTTTGGACAAGGACTCTTAATTTCATAATGCAGAATGTAACTTCAAGAGAATTTTCCAATAAACAACTTCCCCTAATATTCTGGAAGGCACAAATCAGTTCAGTTCCCTACAAAATTCACAACTGGACACCTTATGTGAAAAATAGGGCAAAACATTCTTAAGCACCCACATAGCTGAAAAGCTTATGTCTCGTGTTCAGAAGTGCCTTAGGTTTCATTGACTTTGAATCGAATTTAAGATTTTAAAGAATATTTTGACTGCCTCTTTGTCTCTAGCATGTGGGAACAAGCACTAGTGTTACATGACCATCCTGCTCTTCAAAGATTACAAGCAAGTGCTCTGGTAAGTTAAAAATACTGGTATAGGAAAAAATAAAAATCAGGTTGAGCAACTATGTCTAATGGGAACTTTACCAAAAAGAAAAAAAATTACCCAAATAGAATCACTGGATTTATTCAACTACATACTATTAGTCACTCCTTGTCGTCTGTGTTACTGAACCACCATCCTGCTTCAAAGGCAGTTATCAGCCCAGAAATATTTTCATCCGAGGGTTTAAACTGCAACAACTGTGAGGACACGTGGAAGATTCTTCCGTCATTATCTAACCATTCAGTTCTAATGCGAGTGCTCGACTGGGAAAGTCTGTGACTAGTGGAGATGGATAAACAGTTGGAGGGGAGGCATTTGACTGTTTAATATGTGTGCCAAACTGTCTTTCTAGGGTCATGGAGACTCGGCAGTTCCTGGGGGCTGTCAAACTGATTACATGCAGCAAACCAGCCGGTGTGTCTCTGCCTGCTGCTTAGAGTAAGCACTGATATGCCACTCAGACTTTACTATCAAGTACAAGCTTATGTGTGCTTGAGATGTGCAGCCTTCAACTCACTGGTGTACTCAGTAATTTAAAAGCTTTCATATACTCTAAAAAATTTTTATCTTGCACTCCAAGGGGGAATCTTTGTTCCTAATACAGAGCCCCAGTCTGCAAGTTCTTTGTGGAAGACCAGGCTCCCAGCATAGATGTACAATTGTTAAGCAGTTGGTTGCATTTCAGCAGTGGTAAAATGATCCTTGTTTTATATTTCTCTACAATAATTTCTGTGAAGGCTGTGAGATTCTTTGGGATGGAAGGCTATAAAAATGTAAGTTGCTATTAATTACATTGACTTGCATAATCCTATGTATGCCCATTTTGCCTTGCAGAAATACTTAGAAGGAAATATACTCTTCTTTCTTTTTCACACATCATTGCATTGTATTTGAGAGGATTTAGCACATTTTCTGATTTCACTTGCCAAATCGAGCGTTCGTGTTTAAAATTTACAGCTGACTTGACATTCCAGAAACTAAGCATGATTACCAATTATGTCTCTGTCTTGTAGTAACATACCTAACTAAGGAAAGAAATATTGGGACATCTGAACTTTTACATCAAGGAGCAAAAATGAGATTATCTTTACAAAGAAGCTCTGTTCATTCAGTTCTTGAGAGAAACGTGCAGTTACTGCTACATTCTATGTAAATTCTAAGGCCGTTAATCATTATCAGCTGCTGCCAAATCCCACATACATCCCAAATATACATAAAGGAAAACTAACACAAATTTTCTTTGTTTGTCTGACAAAGTCATTGCCATCCGGCAGGCTGCAAAGATCTAACTCCCTTATTTGTCAACACCAGAGTACTCCTGCACTGAGTTTGGAAGATGCCACATACTGTATAGTTTTGTAGCTTGAACCGTGCAATCTGAAGTTCAGACAAAAGCAGGAATACTAACTCTGTAATACGGAGGGAAAAGAACTATTTGTGATAGAAGCAGCATACCTACTTAGTTCAGGAAAAAATGTTACTGTTCTATTATAGTGGATGTAATAAGAGTTGAGAAACATCTTGGAAGAAGATGAGAGAAGGACAGTACCTTTTCTAAATACGTTCACCCCCCCCATATCACAGGATTATAACTGTACATTTTAACTCCTCAACAGGAGGGACTAAAACCGCCTTAGAGGTTAGTTAGAGATAATTAAAAATACTAGAAGTGAAGGGTGGTAGCTGAATATTTATTAATTAAACCTCTAAGTATTCATTATTTTTGTTACAGCATCACGGATATTAAACAGTTATATATTAGGTCTAAGCATTGCATGTAACTTCTGGAATTCTTGTGTAACAGCAGGTAACTCATGTAACAAGGCTTTATACCACCTAGATACTATTTTCCTTCCTTTGTAATGAAAGTACATGGGGTTTGGGGTACATACACAGAGGAACAGTTTCAGACTGAGTTGAGAGTTGTGCTGCTACTTGCTGCTTCACAAATATTTGAGTCATGTTCCTCCTGAGCATACACGTTAACAATGCAGCAAGAACAAACAGTAAATCAATTCGGCTGCACAAGCCGCTGGGTGCTCTCCTCTGATCCTTCCTGGGGCTGAACAACTCCTCTAACTCAGTGGCTTAATTTTAGTTTTTCTATTTTCTGTAAAGCAAGGAGGAGAGCACAGAGAGGGCATCATTCTGTGAATTGTTGTCAAATTCTTTGAGCCAAGCCCCAGAAGCATGTAAGCACCTGTTGTTTTGAGACCTTTTATGAAATGTACCCAGAAGTCAGACTGCAGTTGAACTGTGCAAGCAACGCTCTGGTTTGAAAAGCAGAAAGTACAGGCTGTTAAAGCAATAGTGCTTGGTCAGTTGAAGAGAAAGGATGTATAACTGGAGAAGTATTGCTGTTAACATAACTTTTCTAACAGGAAGAGACCTGAGGAAGAGTTAGGACAAAAGGTTTATTAGAAAGCTGGGAACAACACATCACCAGCACTAAACTGAAGAAAGCAAGCAAAAACGGAAAGTAACTATGTGAAAGAACACAACTTCCTCCCCCCCGAATTTAACTCTTTGCTTTCTCTTTTCACATGAAAACATAGGTTTGTATTTTATGTCTCAAAATTAAATGTATTTTTAAAGTGTTTAATATTAATACATATAATATATACTCTTCTTGATAACTGCTAGTTTTAGGGTAGGATAAACAGATCATGGAAATAGTTTTTAACAGTACAGCAGTTAATATTCATGATTACTTGACTTTAGATACATCAGTGGATCACCTTAATCATGTGCTTCAGGAATACCTAGGAATTCATAGACTAAACAAGGAATTCTAGGAGGGAGCAGGCAAATGCTGCTTGGATCATCATGTTCCTGCTCGGAACTCGTTTTCAAACATGGTATGTATTGTCAAATAACAGACCTTCAAAGGTTGGTCTAGAGAAAGTCAACAGATTAAATTACAGGTGAGAAAATGGGGGAAAAATCAGAAACAACTGCATGGTAGAGACTCAGTGGAAACAGAAGGAAGAAAAGCAAGCCACACACATGAGCTTACCTTGTCTGAATGTGAAGATGCCCATATTAATTATCTTGGGAGATGCAGACAAAGTAAGAGAGAAGTTATCTCACTGTGATGAGCTACAGGAAGGCCCTGAGACATCCCTCTTGAGAAGGATTTGATAATCTTGCATTTATAAAGCTGTGATGCTTTGCTTACCTTTTGTGTCCAGCAGTTAAGAGAGCTCATTGCTGTATGTGAGAGCAGAGGACTAAGGGATGGCAGCTCCTCTCTGCTGCTGTTTGCATGGGGAAGCACAATACAAACTGGACATGCAGCAGCAGTTGTGGGTGGCAATGGAAGCAAGGACATAGCTGGTGGGAAGTGACAGCTGGGAATACAAAAGAAAAAGCAATTGGGATTTGGAAGCAACAGGTGGGAGCAGGAATCAGAAAACTATAGTTCAGACCTCTGAGGAGGCAGGAACTAATCCAGGCCCTGTTGAGTGAGTCGACAGGAAGGGCAACTTGGAAGAGGAGGC
>NW_020799122.1:6468839-6479195 GCF_003259725.1 Athene cunicularia | reverse complement strand
GGAGCCCTCCGCGCCGTCCCCACGTGCGATCGCGGCAGCTCCGGGATTTTTAAAGGTCGCCGCGCCGTGGGTTTCCTCCCGGCCGCCGCCGCGGGAAGGGCGCAGTGCTCTCCTTCCTCCTTCCATCAGATCCGCCGTCGCGCCCCGCGGTGCAGCGCCCGCGGCCAGCTCCGGTCACACACGTGTTTTCCGTAGCCGGCCGCCGCTCCGTCCTGGGGAGGGGGGCAGCGCATGCACCCGCGCAACTGGGGAGAGCTGTCCCCTAACGCGGGCTGAGCCGTGCGGGAAACTTACCGGGGGAGGAGTGAGCGTGCTGCACTGCTCCAGCGACTTCCCGCTGCCGTTCATTCATCTCCCGGCGCGATAGGTAAACAGTGCTCCTGTAACCCAGGGCTTTGCCAGGCTTTGTCGAGGGGAGCTTCCGACCAGAAAATACCTGTCAAACGGCAACTGGGAGGTCTTTTCTGCTCCTAACTGCCCTTTCGAACGTTATTTTCGGTTGTTAGACAAGGTGGCATGTTCCCCGATAAGGCTCTGTCGATTGATATTTCTGTCTAATCTAAATTCTTTAACGTTCCTTCAAATGTATTGGTTTTAGCAAATATGGTTTATGCTATTTTAATTAAATTGTTATTAATCTGTCACGATTGACTCATAATTTAAGTTCATTTGTAAAACTGAGTAGAAGAATGTGAGCTGTGATTTCTAGGGGTAAACTGGCTTTGAGTGCCGTTCCTTCAAACTTTTTCTGCACTTCAGCCGTAGTACACCCTGGAAGTAGCTGAAGCTTTTAAGGCCTAGTAACACTCATGACATTTAATAGGAATTTCTGCATACTTCTAAAGTAGATGACTAGAAAAAGTCTTAAGTGAAAACCCCAGGTGATTTGTCAGACTTGAGAATGAAGGGATTTTGATGCATTTTTGTTTGTTTTTCAGAAAAAGAGCAACAGGAAGCAATTGAACACATTGATGAAGTACAGAATGAAATAGACAGGTAAACAAATGTTTTAGCAGAAATGAAGATGTAACTGAAATATAAAAATATTTAGTAAAGTAAGAACTCGGTAGTAGTTCTCACTCTCTTTAAACTCTGCCAAGATATACTAGTGTTCTGACTTGATTGCATGTAAGAAGTATTTGTGTATGATAAAAATCTGAAGTAGTGCCCTGGTTTCTTGTTTAATTATGTGTAATTAAAAGAGTAGAACTTGAGTTTAAAATTTTTAATTAATTGTGATCGTTTTGATAATAGAAATCTATTTCATAGTGTTTTTTCAAGTTACTGTGTATTGTGTTTTGCAAGAGTATTTTCATGTTTGCAACCGAAAACTTGGTTGAAAAGTTAGCTTTTATTATACTTTTTAAAAAATTATATATTCGTGCTTTTGTAGAATACCTAGAAAGTGTGACTAAAACATTAGTTTTGTATGCCAGAACTCTTTGTGGGTTCTGTGTTGGTATTTGCCTGGATCTTGTCTCCATGCACACTGTCCTGCAAAGGCTGCAGGTGACTGCTGAGGCTCTGGCCATGTGAACCTGTTGCGCTATCAGGGCTCTTCCTTTTTACAAAACCAATTAAATGTTACATCTTAAGATTTTACTTGTGTGGGGTATACAAAATTGCTTTGCTGTAGCTTGCCTGCCTGCCCAAAAGTTACAAAGAGCAGGTGATAGTGTTACGTGTTATCCGTCTTCAGGTCTTTTGCAAATAAAATGTTTAAGAGGTAAAATACTACTTTGCTTTGCATAAATAAGGGTCCGTCCCTTATGTCATGCTGCAAAACACACAGTGTGCTCAGAATGCTTCATTAAGATCAGTGATATTGCCTCTGGTAGAATGATTCTTAAAAGTTGTTAAAGGTTTGGGCCTCAGTTTTTTTGTTTGAGATCTCATTTGTTGAATATGGCAGACTAGTCTAATCAGACTCAAGCCGTTTTTAGCTAACTACTGATGATGCATCTTTAAATTTCAGTTCTCTCTCCAGTGGTTAATGTGGTTCTTCCTATTACAGACTGAATGAACAAGCCAGTGAGGAAATTTTGAAAGTAGAACAGAAATACAACAAACTCCGCCAACCATTCTTCCAGAAGAGGTCAGAATTGATCGCCAAAATCCCAAATTTCTGGGTAACAACATTTGTCAACCACCCACAAGGTATGTTCTTAATGTCCCTCTTTTTTTCTGTAAACTCAGTGTTTGCTTGGGTGTTATGGGTATATCTGGCAGGACTGAGGGTTTTCTAGAGTTGTTGCTGGGCGTATGTTTAAATGGAAGCCTGCTTCATATGCAAACACTTCCTTTTTGTTACAGAGTATGTTTTAAAAGCTTTCTATTTCTTGCATTTGTTAACCAAAGGAACATCTTGTTCACTAAAATCCCATGTTGGTTTTCTTTCTGCATTTTAAACTACAAGTTTCTCCTTTTTTTTTTTTTTTTTTTTTTTTTTTTTTTTTTTTAGTTAATTGGGCCCTTTAAAGGAGAAAATAAAAATAAAATCTAGGGGTTTTTTTTTAATTGGAGGTGAACTCCTTGGGATTCTTGACAATAGACTTTCTCAGAGGGCAAAACAAGTTTGTAGCCTGCTTAGATTGGGCAAACTACATCTGTGAAAACGTGTTTCAGAGAGATGTATGCAGGTAGCTTTTGCTGCTTTTTAATGTTGAACTACAACAAGCGAACGTACAATGCTTTCACCTCAGCAAATGCAAATCACACCAATGCTAATAATCTTTTGGCTGGTAACTTGAAAAAAATGGGCTGTGAGAAGTTGGCTTGGACTGTGTTGCTTTTCAAATCCTACTTGCTATCGGTTCCCTGTATTTCATCTGCATGATACACATTTCATAGCTTTGGTAATACGGGATTCCTAATTCTGTCTTAGTATCTGCACTGCTGGGAGAAGAAGATGAGGAAGCACTGCATTATTTGACCAGAGTTGAAGTGACAGAATTCGAAGACATCAAATCAGGTTACAGAATAGATTTTGTAAGTACTTGAAATAATTCCTTCACTTGTGATTTTTTCCAAGGTTTTTTGAACGTGATCACATATTGGGTTGTAGTTTGTAGCTTAATCTCTTCAGTTGTCCAGTTAGTACCAGGTTTTGACTTGGCATGTGTCTTTACATTATGTGGGTTCTAACTCTTTGCTTTCAACTCTGCAGTATTTTGATGAGAATCCGTACTTTGAAAATAAAGTTCTCTCCAAAGAGTTTCACCTTAATGAAAGTGGAGACCCATCTTCAAAATCAACTGAGATCAAATGGAAATCTGGGAAGGTATGTATGTGCTTCTGGGAAAGATGATTGCTGCTCTCTGTGATACCGTCATTTTCATGGTGTTCATTTTACTTTTTATTTAATCGAAGCTGCTTTGTCCTCCCTTCCCCTCCCAACCCACTTTCCACTTTACGTACGTAGCTCATGCCTACCTTGCAAGGTTTGGAATACCCTGTTTACGTGGAGATCTGTAGTGAATTCTCTTGCTCAGTTGAGCACCACCATTAAAACCATGAGAGCACAAGTATGACGAGAGGGAGGGATTAACAAGTGCATTAACTTGCTCTAGAATCTGTGTTCTGTTGCTTTCTTAAGGTAACTGTTAAATTAGGAATTGTGAGGACAGTAGGGTTTGGGGTGTTCGATAGGGATGCATGATTTTTTGTTGTTGTTGTTGGTTTTCCCTTTTTTTTCCTTCAAATTAATTTCCAGACACCACATCATTGGAGAAGTTGCAGCCACACAATAATGTGGGCATGTCTTTCAACCAGACTTTATTCAGTCATAATTTGTTGTAGTTAGTGTCTGTAAAAGTTGGGAGTACTTTAATGTGAAGATTTGAAATGAGTATTTGAAAGTAGAACTGAGGGTTGCGGCTAAGTCACTGCTTGTTTTGTCACCCTCAGACCAAGAAAACTTTTTTTCACTGAGAATTAGAACTTTTCCTCTTGTACAAGAAGTTACAGTCCACTACAAATAGAATGATTAGCTGAATGATCCTTACAACATACCACAAAATCAGCGTGAATTCTGGTATTCTTCATTAAACAGTCTAAATCTATAAATGTTGTGATTCTATAAAGAAAACAAATACTAGAAGTTTGGAGTTACCATATGATCAAAGAAAGAATGGATTAAAATAGTAGTTTTCAGACTAGGCAAAAAGATTGTTGTAAACTTCTGGGGTTAAGGTGATTGATACAGAATTCATGTATGGTTTTGTGACCCATGTCTTAGCGGTTTATGGTGTGTGGGTTGTTTTTTTTTTAACTACACAAGATGGCCTGAAGACTTTAAAGTAGGACATCTTAGGATAAGGCTAGACATTTCTTTATCTCAAGTTAAAGACAGAGCTTAGAGGTGTGGAGACTGTGTTTCTTAAATTGTGTGTATGTAGTAGTCGTAGCATTTAGCTGCAATTACCGCTAAATGCTCTCAGAGTAGCATTTAGCCATTTCAGTTCAGTATGTCATTAAACACTTACTGTACTTCTTTCTTGTGATTGGGAAGCATAAATCAAGTGCAAGATCATGTGAATTTTCAGTATTTCAGTGGAGGTCATTAAAAGAAACAGGCAGTTTTACTGTTTTCCTGTGTTCATGAGAACGCAGTCGTCTTCTGTGAGTTGTCTGGGTTTCAAAAGATTGTTAAAGACCTCTCCCTGAAAGAGGGAGCAGTAAGTGCCTACTTGTGGTTGTTCAGACAAGAATGTTTCTAAATGGTGCTTACTAAAAAATTCAACCAACCAAAGGCCATGTAAAGACGGCTTCTTTAAGGAACTTCTTAACTTTCTTTTCAGGATCTGACAAAACGTTCAAGCCAGACACAGAACAAAGCCAGTAGGAAGAGGCAGCATGAAGAGCCAGAAAGCTTCTTTACCTGGTTCACTGACCACTCCGATGCAGGGGCTGACGAACTAGGAGAAGTCATCAAGGATGACATCTGGCCAAATCCATTACAGTACTACTTGGTAAGAACAGCATGGAGTTGTTGATCCACACCCATAATAGCAGGGTGCAAGTGAAAGTGAATTTGATCACTAGTTAATGTTGCATCTGTGTCTTTAAGGTTCCTGATATGGATGATGAAGAAGGGGAGGGAGAGGAGGATGATGATGACGATGAAGAGGAAGAAGGATTGGAGGATATTGATGAAGAAGGAGATGAAGATGAGGGGGAGGAAGATGAAGATGATGATGAGGGAGAGGAAGGAGAGGTGAGTAATGTTATACCTTCCATCGCTGGTGTATGAGAATCAAAAGAAATTTTTATAAAAGGGATCTTGTAAGAATACTGAGCCATTGTTACAAAGGTAAAATAGTTCTTTACAATCACTGACGAGGTGTTTGGAGGGGAGAAGCAGAACTGTTACCATCTTGTGCAGTGGTTTCAGTGTAGTAATAAGGTTTTTTGCATATATGAGACAGTACATATAAGCAGTTTCAGTAAATTTGTAAGGGAGGTGCTCTAGAAGAACTAGGATATTAGTGTAACAAAATTCTTATTTAACTAGTGAACATCCTAGCAAGGCTTTACTTGTTATATCAACAAAAGTTATTTACCAGTTCTGTCATCCTCCCACCTGTTGGTTTCTTTCGCTTACGGCCAGCTTAGCTAAGACTGTTGGGTTCAGGAATTAGAAATTTCCTTTAGCTGCAAGTGGGATTCCAGGGACAGCATTCAGGGTGTTGGTAACTTAAAGTTCAGAATGTCTTGATTTTTTTGTAATTGGGTGTGATGTGTCTGAATTTCAGCAGCAAAAAACTATTTGTATCGAGGTAGGAGGGCTGTTGTGGGCACCAGAATCCTGTGCTCACCTGGAATTTAGTATTTTTAGTAATTTAGTACCTGGAAGTTGAAGCAGTTTCCTCTTCAGAGTTTAAGAGTTTAAAATAGGGGAAAAAAGGTGGCCCCTTCACTTCCTAGATACCAGTGTTTGTAGTGATTCTAAGTCACAGTAGTTGTTCAAACCTGATGTTTCTTCATTGGGACATCCAGTTATTAACTGATTTTTGTGTAGATTGTACTCATGGCAAGTGTTACTACTCCTTAGTGAAGAGGGAAGGAGAGATCATACAGCATGCTACGAGTAACACTGTAGGGCTGTTGTCTGTAGGGTAGTAAAACATTCTGGTTATTGCATTTGATAGTTCGTGCTACCTGAAGTTTAGTGATTAGATTTTTTTAATTGTTGCTTATGTTTCAACAGGAGGATGAAGGAGAAGATGACTAATTGAACACTGATGGATTCCAAACCCCCTTTTTACCTTTTTAATTTTTCTCCAGTCCCTGGGAGCAAGTTGCTGTCTTTTTTTTCTTGTGCTCAGTCGCCTTGTTCTCTTGAGGTCTCTTTTTCTCTCCTCTACACCATGGTTCACAATTTATTTTGGGGGAAATACCTTGAGCAGAATACAGTGGAAAAGAATCTACCAGTTTCTGTTTCAAGTTCATTTTTATCCCTTTCTGTCTCAAAACAAAAACTGTTTATGGAATCAACACACCATGTTCTGTGGGAAAAAAGAAAACCTTCTGCTCCCTTCACTCTGCTGGAAGCTGAAGAGTGCTAGGCCCCTGTGTAGTAGTGCATAGAATCTAGCTTTTTTCCTTCTTTCTCTGTATATTGGGCTCAGAGATTACACTGTGTCTCTATGTGAATATGGACAGTTAGCATTTACCAACATGTATCTGTCTACTTTCTCTTGTTTAAAAAAAAGAAAAAACTAAAAAAAAAATGGGGTTATAGAAGGTCAGCCGGGGTGGGTTTCAGATGTTTGGGTGGGTTAAGTGGGCATTTTGACAACATGGCTTCTTCTCCTTTGGCATGTTTAATTGTGATGTTTAACAAACATCCTTGCAGTTTAAGATGACACTTTTAAAATAAAATCTTCTCCTAATGATGACTTTGAGCCCTGCCACTTGATGGAGAATCAGCAGAACCTGTAGGATCTTATTTGGAATTGACATTCTCTATTGTAATTTTGTTCTTGTTTATTTTTAAATTCTTTTTTTTTTTTTTTTTTTTGTTTCACTGGAAAGGAAAGAAAGATGCTCAGTTTTAAACGTTAAAGTGTACAAGTTGCTTTGTTACAATAAAACTAAATGTGTACACAAAGGGACTGGTTGGTCTTCACTGAAAGAAACAGTTTTAATATCCTGTTTTGAACTTGCTTGTAGTTTCTTGGCATTTTTGGGGGCATTTGGTCAGTATTTATATAGTGCAATGCAACCCTGTGGTTGCATGGACTGATCATTGGTGCATTTAGTTTCCACTATTTCAGTACTTGTAAAATGTTTCCTTTGGTAGTTACTACTGCACACTTGGTTTCTTGAATTAACTAACTCTAAGACAAGGCTGTAGGTACACGTCTTGTGTGAAGACAGGTTTATAGTCATGTTTTTTAAAAAGAAAAATCACTTTTTTTTTTTTTAAAGTAGTAACTTCCAATACTGTATCTCCAGTAAATCAGTTTGCATGAAAATATCATGCAAGCTCAGAATAAAAAGACCAAGAGGTCTTATAAGAAGATTTGGGTTTTTTTGTAAGTCATTTCAGTTGAAAATAAATCTTAAGTGGAAGCTAATTTTTGGGCTATTTCAAAGAGCAAGATTCTTAGCAAAGCTCATGTATAAAAAGTTGCTACTTCACTGCTTTCTTTCCTTGGTAGCAGCATGTATATATGCTTTAGATATACTGTACTCTTCTTCATTTTAAGAGACTGCTTTTGAGTAGCTTGTAACAATTTCACATAGAGCTTGTTGGTACTGGTATTCCACAGTGTGTAATGAAAGTTGTTTTAACATGCTGTGCTTTTGAAATATTTAAAAAAAAATGTTGTATCAGCTAATCTAAAATTCAAACAGCTAGTTCTCTTTGGATGTGTAGAAAAAGACTGTCTTCTGGGAAGACTTGCTGTTATATTCTCTGATCCATTTTCCTCACAGAATTTGCTGTAGTCAAATTCAGCTTTTTTTGATGCTCAAGAATACAACTTAGCAGAACAAGATTAATGTCTATGTGAGACATGCCCAAATAACATGTGTGGAGGAAACATTCTGTAAGTGTCTGGTCCAGCTTGGATTCAATCTAGTTATGAGACAATGCAACGTCCAGTCTGCATGTGATCAATGCGAAAATACAGCAATGTTTACTTTATTCTGTCTCAACAAGAGCTGCAGCCCTAATCCTGCTTATAGAGCAAAGTAAAATGTTAATTGGTAATGGTTTCTTATCATGTAGAGAGGGAAGGAACAAAACCTATGAAGTCTATAAATTCTAGATTCTTTTTCATTCGATTCCTTTTTGTTGTAAGATTGAAAACCGCTTCCTGTTGTGGTAGAGGGTCAATGTGCTATTACTTGCCATGATGCCTCGTTACTTAATTTCTATGTAGTCCTAATTGATTGTAGTTCTTCGAGGAGAATATTTTTTTTTTCTAGTCTTCAGTGCTTTAGGAAAAATACTGTGCCATATTTGTTATACCCCTGTTGATTACTAGCAGAAAACCTATAAAAACTTGTTTTGAAAGTAATCAAAGCTTCAGGTTGTGTAAAGTTAAATACCATGAGCAAGAAATGAGAACTCTGGATAATGAAATGCTACTTCTGAGATTTTTCTTGAACGTTCTTTAGGATTTTACAGGGTGCCAAAACACTCTTGCTACTGTACTAATAATACTAGATTTCCTGTGAAATTTAAGGGTTTACTCCTGGCAATGGCTAAAGAGTAAACTAACATGCTAAAAGAATAAACCGTATTTGTTAAGTGTAATCTTAATTTTTTTTTTTTTCTAGCAATGGAAAGAAGTAGGGATTAACACATTCCTCTGCAGCGTTGAAGGAAATACTACAGATGGCCATCATGTGCTCTTGACTGTTCACTTAATGTCTAATTTGGCTGAATTTATGTAATGGGTGTCCATTTTTACTTGATTTAATTTGTATATGCATATAAAGAGCATTTAAAGGTAGATGTTCACCTTGGATAAGAATGGGAAATTCATTCTTATTAAATACCTGTCTGTATCTCATTAATTCCCCACTGCTGCTTGAGCTTCTCACATCCAGTTAATCCTGCCAAGTGGAATTTGTCACAGGTGGAAGCTGAATTCAGGCTTTGTGGCCTGAATTTCCAGAGTTAGAATATAGAGTTGGCAACAATTTCATAAAGGTGAAGCTACTGTGCTGGGGCTGTATGACTTAAATGACTCAAAGGTTATTTTTATTTTGAAGTTTTAATTGCTATAAAATGGAATCTTTTGTCTGTAATTTCTAGTGCCAAAGGAAAGCAAATACATCCATGTGTGTAAATACAGTTAGAAAGGTTTGAGGTTTTTTTAAACAGATTATGTGTGCTTACTCATACTTGTCAACATAGTTTTTGTCC
The DNA here is from genome assembly GCF_003259725.1 of Athene cunicularia. NCBI lineage: Eukaryota > Metazoa > Chordata > Aves > Strigiformes > Strigidae > Athene > Athene cunicularia. Next base: position 6,469,813 of record NW_020799122.1, on the reverse strand, counting down.
CTGTAAACAAGCATTATCTGAATGGATTTCTCAGTCGCTTATGCCATTCACTTGAAACTGTAAGCTTCTCTTTGTACCACACTAAAACAGGCGCATAACGATAGTATTTTGTTTATTGGATACTGTTCCTGAATTTTGAAGCCATGCTTTTTTTTTTAAGAGAATGAAATCAATGAAATAATTTCTCTGATGTACCTTCAAGATATCCTTCTGTTTGAAGGAATTAAAGTACATTTAACTGTTACTTGATGTTACCATTTCTAAGAGTCTTTTTCAAAAGAATCAGTTCTTAGTCCCAAACTCAGCATCGCCTTTTAGAGGCAAGGTTGATGGCTATCAGGTGCCCAGTGCGATAAGAGTTGACCGGAGGTCACGAGTGACTCTGGAACAAGATGCTTGCTTCCTCCGCGGAACAGATTGATGCTTAATCTCTTGCCCTCCCTCTCCTGGATTAAAAATGGAAACTAAGACTTTTTCTCTTGATCATCACCTTCTCTGAGGGAATGTGCTCTAGTGGAGGGACTCCTCGAAGCTGTGACCCCCCGTGCCTGCTGGAGCAGAGCCGGTGGGACTCCCGTGTCCCCCGGCCCAGCCGTGCCCGTTGGGGCCGGCTCTCCGAGGCACCGGGAGCATTTCTGCAGCACCCGGCACGGGCTGGGGCAGCGCTCCCTTGGGGAGCTCCTGCCTGCCGCCCTGGGAAGGGTATTCCCTGGCCGGGAAGGACCGTGAAACGGGAGAGTTGGCCAAGGTGAAAGGCAGAGGGCTCCGGAAAGCGAGGGGCATCCTTCCACGGCGCTTTCCTCCCCCCCTACCCCGCCCCGCTTTTAGCGCTCGCCTAACCGCAGGCAAAACGGCCAGCGGCTTTCCTGGAGCTGTAATTCGCTTACAAACCGGTGCCGCACGTCCCTTCTCCTCGGGTTTAGCGAAGGGCAGCAGCTGCCGGTTCAAGGGCAGGGCCTGCCTTAATCCCCAGC
>NW_020799122.1:6442930-6468789 GCF_003259725.1 Athene cunicularia | reverse complement strand
GGGGAGGTGGGAGAGGTTGGGCGAAGCAGGTGGGATCCCCTAAAAATGTCTCCGCTCGCCTCAGCGAAATGGGGCTCGGGCCGAGTTGGTCCCCAGTGCGGAAATGCCCTCTCGGCTTCGAGGAGGTGTGGGAGGCGAGGCGGCTGCTGGGGCTGGCACACGGGAGCCGGGGGAGGGCAGCCAGCCAGCCTCCGTGCTGGGAAAAACATTCATTTCTGGAATAAACTCCCCGGAGTGGAGGAGATGCCCTGCCCTCTTTCCTTGAGGCGTTTCAAGCCTAATCTGGGAAAGAAGGGATGGAGAGACCGGCACAAAGAGCCCGCGCTGCCGCCCAACCCGCTCTCCCCATCTCCTGAACCCGCAGCTCTCCACCCTTACTAACTCTTGCACAACCCGGAGTTGGAAAGGGGACTGGCTCCACACAGGATCGCAATTGCCTTTTTCCAAACCTTTTAGTGGCTTTTTCTCATAAAAAGTGAATGCAGTCAGTGTGAGTCTGTCCGACGCAGGTCTCAGCCCTACAGCACAAAGCTGCTGTGAAAGATGCGATTTAAAGTGTCCCGGTGCACACGTGTGGCCTGCAGGGAGGATGGCATCCTCATCACTAGCTCATTAAATCAAATTGTAAATGAGTTTTTATGTTAGTGGCCAAACTGTAAGGGCCAGGTCTGCTCTGGGCTTTGTGCAGGTGAAGCTCATTGCCAGGCTGGGAATAACGACAGGGGGAATGGGATGGGATCTCCCTGAGCTGCAATCCAGAGGACTCAGTGCAACTTTGATACTGCTGAAAGTTTTGCTACTTAGGAAGCAGTCTAGACACTTCGGTATGACATGAGTCTAGCGGAAGCCCTGGGTGAGTTCTGGCAGCCTCACTACAAGTACCAAAAGCAAGCTAATTTAAGCTGGTTTGCGTTATTTCTCTGCAAACGTGTTTAAGGATTGCGTTGGAGACATACCCCGAAGGACTGACCTTCCCTGGCAACCCAAGAACAGCTGCAGCACGGGCTGTGGCAGTATCCTGACGCCCTATCGAAATTCCTGAGTCAGAATGCAAAATGGATCAACCCTAATACAAATTCAACTTTCTCACCCTCCTCAATAATAGAATATTTTACTTTCCTGGTGCAGCATCAATGTTATGGCACTCTCTGGTCCATAGAGGGAAAGAAGGGTCCAGTAAAACATACCATGCTTACACTCTAAATATATTTAGAATATTAGCATGGTGCATTAACTGGTAGTTAGACTAGCTCTTGGCAGAGGGTGATGTGGAGAAAAATTGACCCAAGAGCTGCCCAGACTGTACCTGTTCTCGGAATCAATAGCCAGGTCTCTGTATTCAGTACCCTGTGTTGGCATTACTCTTGCACCACTACTCGTTCCATTGCTCTGAGCAGATCCAGGGTGTGGATTGCTTATACCAATTTGCATAGTTTGGATAGAAAATAAATAAAAATGCTTTTTCTAAATATTTAAATGAGAATTTTAACCAGTGATCTCCTTTTAGTCACTTGCTATAGACTGGATAAAGAGTTTTCTGATTTTCCAACTCACAGCTGGTAAAGGTTGCCTGTGACTCAGGAACTCCATGATTCAAGTTCTTCCTCACAAAACTTTGGATGTTTTTCAAAGCTCTGGCTTAGTTCCTGGCTTTACTAATTGGGCGAGAACTTCCTGGACTCAGGATGTTAATCTGAACCTTTTTGTTTAGTTACAATCTGAACAACTCCTATTTTGGATATTGTGTATCTGTTGCAGACCCAACTTGGTTGTAGGCCAACTTTAAAATAGATTGTTTTTTTCTTAAATCTTCTTCAATGGTTTAGCTATTAGACTGAAATTGTAGCAAAAACTGAGGATGTTTGGTTGGGTCTTTGAGCTGCATAACAAAATACACTAATATGATTAAACAATTGTTTCTGTATGAGTGGCATAGGTTTTGGATGCACAGCACACTCTTAAAGTGCAGTAATGTACACAAGTGACAAAAACCTAGTGTGGTTTATTGTTGGAAATGTGGTCAGCCGATCAAAAGAGTGTGAAGGCAAGTTGGGATACCCAAGTTCTGTCTTGAGTCACTGATGTGCTGTGTAACATTAGGTTGGTTAGTGTAGTGGAGCTGGACTGTGCAATGGTTTCTTTTGCATTTAAGCAGGGAGTATGATGAGTCATTAATGTTAGGTTATTAATATATATGCTCTGAATGCCTCCTCCTGTTGAAGAGAAGAGCATAACCTCTTGCTCAGATCTGTTTGTTACGGTTTTAGGTAACATCCTCGTGGATAAAGCTCTTGCAGCTCCTGCCTGAGTTCAGTGCTTATTCAGTCAGTGAGATACATCTGTGCTGCTACTGCCTGTACTGTGTATGTCCAGAGCTGTTGATGAGGCATATATCACTAGAACAAGTAGTATTGAAAATGATGTAAAACAAAGCCCAGAACAAGCCTGAATGCTACTAATGCAACTGAGAATAATCAGTGCTTTAAATCGGCCTTACTAAGACTGTAAATCTCAAGAACAGAGATTGAGGCAACAGTCTGGTTTCCTTTTTAGATACACCAGAAAGTTAAGCTTACTCTTTTGCTTGCTCATTTGTGGAAACAGCTGTAGGTTTTACACTTTTCTTCTTCAGGGTTAACAACTGAGAGCTAATGCATGCTTGTGACATTCCTAAAAAGCTTTAACAGGTTAGAGTTGTTTTTGAACAGTCCGCATCAACATATTCAGATAAAAATCTGTATCTACTAAATCATACTAGTAAAAGTTAATGTTTGTTAATCAGAACAAGGGCAAAGATTGGCTGGGCTTTGAAACTTGGAGAATAAAGATGTGTATAGGCATTAAATAACAAGGAGATGAGTAAGGTGAAGATTTTTCTCCATTATGGTTTAAAACCATATTAAGGCATGTTAAGATCAGAGTTGTGTTCTGTCCTCTGCAATTTAAATATAGGTCTGGTCTTCTTGAAAATTTGGTGAAAAGATTGGCTTCAGAATTCATGTGAACCAGATTCTAAATGAAATGACAGTATTATAAAAATTGTAGAACTGTGTAATCTCTGAAATTATTTGGCCCAACACTGCTTGCTTGCAGGGCAGCTGTCACTTGCAGCTGGGCAATGGTGTGAACTTAATGGATCCAAGCTTCCAGCAAAAACTGGAGGGTGAGAAGGAACTACTTCGCCGTGCTATACAGAAAGAGCTGAAGATTAAAGAGGGAGCAGAAAACCTGCGCAAAGCGACAACAGACAGGAAGAATCTTGTTCATATAGAGCATGTGCTGAAGTCTTCCAACCGAAAACTGGAGCAACTGCATTGGGAACTTCAGGAGCTTAATGCAAGGATTGTAATAACAGACAAAGAGGAGAGTAAGACAGGTAGGTGTTGGGTCATGATTGACAAGAAAATTATTATATCAATTCAATATATATAAATACTGAAACACTACAATTTTTTGTTGCGAGCTCACAAGTAGCAGGAGTTTCTTCTGTTGGTATTTAGCTGATGAAATGCTCTGCGCAGTAAAAAGTTGAGAATGGGGCAGTAAAGGTGAGAGGAGGCAACAGGAGGGATCAGCGTAGGCAGATGACCAGCTGAGAGTGCTGGGCATGAGCAGTGTTCAGGAGCAGGTTGTATGTGGAACTGAAGAGATTTGAAGTGTTTTGGGGCAGTTGAACATCCAAGTATCTTAGAGGATGAATGAGTATAAAATTGGAAGTGCTTTTTAAGATGGGTTCATTGATAAACTAAGAAATATTTACTGATGGGAGCTTGAGCTTCATTTGAAACAGTGTTTTGCAGTCAGTTTTGTAGATGAGACCTTTTTGTATCTTATTTTATAGCCTAACCTTCTTTTGTAGAGTAACCCATCTATAACCCAGCGAAATGACACAAGAAAAGATGACTAATGGTATCGATTGTATTGTTTGTGCAGATGGATCTGTATCTCCAGATCCTTGTCTCTGGGATAGAAACCCAGACCCCATGGCGAGGAAGGTAGAAGCTCTGAAAAAGCAGCTGCATGTTGAAATGAAAGTGAAACAAGGAGCTGAGAACATGATCCAAATGTATTCAACATCCAAGGTAAGCAGGAAGAAGCAGCCATTTGGGAACGTGGATTCCTGGGTCAAAATTTGTGTTTAAAATCCTTACACAAAAAGTCTCTCTGATAATTGGTGTGTAAAAGAAATTAATTTGTGAATCTTGCTTGACTGAGTCCTATCTCTGCTTTTTGGTTCTCAGCATAGTGACAGAGTGCTGTGTTACTGCACAGGACAGCCAATACTGCAATTGTGCATTAGACTTACTGCAACGTGTTACAGATTTCAAGAATTTAGCAGGCATCAAAAATGAATTGAATGGTGCATGTTTCATTTGCCAAGAACTTAATCCAATGTGTAATTGCTGGATGTTAGGAAAAGGCTTTTCTCAAAGTCTACTTTATTCCACTTTGGCCTGTGATGTGGTTGCCTGTGCCTGTTTCTAAAGCATCTGGCGGTGATCACTGTGAGAGGGGAGTTATTAGACTGGACAGACAGGCATAGTCTGCCAGTTTTGATCCTTTTGGCAATTCTTACATGGCAGATGCTCATTGTGCTTCTGCTCTTGAATGTTGCTTAGTGGTATTAATGATAGAGTTGGGAATCATGTTGTTTTAACTTAGCCATGTAAATCCTTCTGTAGTCTCAGTGGGAAGTGCTAGGTACCTAGAGAGTGGCTTGTGTTATCGTTCTTGAATAAATGAACGTCCCTTTGGAAAGACCTACTTCTCCCTACCAGCTACAGGCTCTATATTACTACATTGGATGAGATGCTTAACTTAGCTGGCTAAATGCCAACACAGAGCTGGCAATGCATCTAACCCCAGTGCTCACAGTGTCTCTCGTTAGAGGCAGATTTGAGCCAGAGAAAACTACCTCATAGGAAGTGGCATGGTAGAAGTGCTATCACTAGAAAAACTGTTCCAAGCCTGGGAAGCTACATTCAGTCACTGATTTGAGGAAAAAAAAGTTAAAAAAACATTGGTATGGTACACTGAGTTGATGTGATGTTTTGATATTACTAGGTTGTTTAGGGTAGAGCGCAACATGTGGTGTCTCTTTTGAGTGAGAAAATTTTTCAGAGTTTTACTGGCTTCATATTCATCTCACTTTTTGAGTTTGGCATAATCGTATCTAAAAGTTAAAGGATAATTAAAAAAAAAAACCTCTAGGCTTATTATGAATTAAGATTCAGTAAGACCAGCAGTGTAGAGGGTAGTGATATTTTTGTTTGGTCAAAACCTCTGCTCCCAAAGCACTGTAAGCACAGTCAACCAGTGAACCACAAGTCTCAGTGACTGCAAGGTTTGGTATTAACTGGACATGTCCTCGACCTGTCCTTCCCTCTACAGATGGAGATAGTGATCTCCAAGTCTTTGATCCTCGGTGGTGTCTCCTTTACATAACTGCTTGTGTATGCTGTTTCAGAATCATTTATGTCCCTTCTTGCAGGTACTACCTCATTCTCATACGTGAACACATCATTGTAATCCATTTCTAATGAGCATGGTGCTCTCTCTATGCTTTCTTTTTGGCAGGAGCGGAAGCTGCTGGCTACAGCTCAGCAGATGCTTCAGGACAGCAAGACAAAGATTGAAATAATCCGCATGCACATTGTAAAAGTATCTCAGTCAGCAGGAGGAATGGAAGATACAGTGGATCCAGCAGGTAAGGTGGTTTAAGTAACTGATACAGCCCAGAACAGATGTGGTCAAAGCCCTAAGATCCACAATACTCAGTCAACTTTCATCCTTGCCATATTTTATCTTCCAAACGGCCAGTGAGGATGGGGACCACCATCAGTGCTTTGGAGCTGCGTATTGAGGAGCTGAGACATCACCTGCGCATTGAAGCTGCTGTAGCTGAGGGGGCAAAAAATGTGCTGAAGATCCTAGGAGGCAGTCGGGTACAGGATCGTAAGTTTTTGGCTGAGGTAAGCACTTAAGCCTTTTTGAGAGGACGGTTTCATGCCTCAGTGTTAGTGATTTAGGATGAAAGAGTAGAGTTAACCACAAGTTATTAATTTAGAAAGTTCCTTTGTCTCTGTGAGGACAGACTGATTTGGATCACTTTCACTTCTGGGGATAGTGTTCCTTGCTTTGGTGAAATTTCTCAGGAGCATCAGCAGTGACACTGATGGGATGGTCAAGATCTATGGGAAAATATTTCATCTTATTCCTTTATTAGTAAGATGTTATCTGGGCTTTTTTTGAAGCTTGCTCTCGTAGTTCATAAAGAATGAATAGTGCTTGGACTGAGGCTGTACATTGAAGATCTCTGCCTGCTTTCTGTTCTACTTCATGATGCTAGGCTCAGAGTCGTTTGCAAGAGTCCTCTCAGAAGATTGACCTGTTGCGCTTGTCCTTGGAACACCAGCTTAGCGAGCTTTCTCCCGATCACCCAAAAAGAGCACTCATCAAGCAGGAACTAGTAAATACTTCTTCCCTGGGAGCACAACATGGCAGCATCCAACCCACTTCAGTTATCAAACCTACAGCCCTCACAGGTACATAAATCCTGCATGTTGTGAAGAGGACAGAGGGAAAAACGAGTTGCTTTTCTTCTCATTGTTGTAAAGCCTCTTGTTATATGGACCCTTGATTTTCTAGGAACTGGGCTTATGTCCTCTAGGCCAGCCAGAGCTTTCTGATCATATGGATTTGCAGTCTTATTAATCTGGGGTAAATGTGAGCTATTAAACAAGCAATCATGCATCTGACAAATTCTTGGATCCCTATGAGGACAGGCTGACTGGAATCACTTTATCTTTTACATAATAATATTCTTTACTCTCCTAAAATTCCTCAGGAACATTGGAAGTGAGACTGATGGGGTGTCAGGATCTACTGGAGAATGTTCCAGGACGTTCTCGAATGACTAGTTCTTCTCCCATCTGTGGCAGCCCAAGTGATTTGAGATCTCTTTCCCGAACACGAGTTGGCCTGGGCATCCATGGCCGTAGCGTAGCAGGAAAGTACCTGCGGAATGAAGAGCCATGTAGTGAGTATGGGGTTCCCTGTTGAATTGTGAGCAGCATATGGGAGCGTGGGGGCTTCTCATCATGCTGCTAGGTTAGCCTGGTATGAGTGTAATTATAAGACACCTGTTTTCTACAAAACTTAAGAGGGAGAATGAATTGCATTATACTTGGTGGTCCTAGTACTCTCCTGGAAACGACATTTGATTGCAATATTCACACTCAGCCTGAGAATTTTTCTTTGGTAAAGTATTAGAATCCATTTTTTTCTCCTTTGACTAGATGAGGTCCTTGCTGTGCTCAAAGTGGACAATAAAGTGGTTGGCCAAACAAACTGGGGACCAGTTAATAACCAGGCGTGGGACCAGAGCTTTGTCATTGAGCTGGACCGGGTGAGTCTGCCCCAGATTCCCTGTGTTTTATTTGTTTTTCCATTTCACCTTACCTGATTTGCTCGTTCAGCTGCCATTCCACTTCATTCAACTTGGTACATGTCCTTTTACGTGCCAGTTATCTTAGCCTTCCCCTGAAGGCAGTGCATCTCTGGCAGATACTCAGCCTGAACAGCATCTGTTGTCCTTCTCTCTTCATCTGAGCACTTGTATTACATCTTACCAGCTAAGTGGCTCTCTCAGGGATTTCTGAAATGGGGAACCAAGGCGGCCATCTCCAAGAGGGTCTGTAGCTATGAAGATCTGAAAACATCAGAAAAAGCAGGGAGCAGAAGGATTAAAGAATTTTCTTCTGCAGACTGTTTAGTTCACTGATTTTTTCACAACAGCATGTGTGTGGCATTTGCAGAGCATGGGTCAGTATGTAACTCTTCTGCCTTTTTTTTTTTTCCCCCCTCCCCGAACACTTACCCATCCCCCCAGTCTCGTGAGCTAGAAATTGCAATTTATTGGAGAGACTGGAGAGAACTATGTGCAGTGAAGTTTTTACGTTTGGATGATTTCCTTGATAACGAACGTCACGGGATGTGCCTCTCACTCGAACCCCAAGGAATGCTTTTTGCAGAGGTATAAGTGTAAGCTTTGGTTTTTTTTTCAGAGAACTCTCTGTTTAGGGTGCCTGCCCTGAAAGCAGTTGTTCAACCCAGGATACAAGGAGTGGAAGGAGCAATAACCTAGAAGGGTAGAATGACACCTGAAATCCTTTTGCATCAATCACATTTAAGGAACATGATATATTAGATGTATACATGCCATAGCCCATAGTGACTCTTCAGCTGCTCCACTGTAATTATATGTGTGTGTGCTGTGAAATCTGTTGGGTTTTATTTGCTTTCGTTATGAGTCATCAGTGACACTTTAATTAAACATATGGCTTAATGGTCAGAACTGAATCACAGAGACTGTAGAATGAGAGATCCAAATCCCCTCTGGGTATGCTTATTTTATCATCTTTCTGAGGCTAATAATAGTTTGAAGTGCTATCAATGAAGAGATCATCCAGTTAATCCTTTAAAAGCCACAGTACTTTCTCCTTTGTGTTGTGATGAAAGTTCCTGTGGTTATTTTTCCAGAAGTAGGATCTTGACCTCATTTTCCAAAACTTGCCTCTTCTCCCTGCCTTCTTGGTTTTTATGGTTTTGTTTTGTGGGGGTTGTTTTTGTTTGGTTGGTCTTTTATTTCTGTGCCACGGACTATTCCTTTTTTTGCCCTACAAATGGCTGTGTTCATTATGCATGGCTTTACAAATTAGATTAATCTTGTTTGGGGTATGAATTGGTCTTAATGCTGGGGGGTTTCTGCACTTAAGTTAGCAGAAAATTCCAACAGCTAAAACCACAGTTGAAGTAACAGATGTTTAGAGGGTGAAGCTAGCATAATGCAGTCTGGAGGCTATGGGAGTGACTCCTAACTTACCAAATAGATATGAATGGAAGAATTGATGAGAGAGCAGGCATGTGTGAAAGTTTGTGTTCACAGTGTAAATGAAGAATCCTGACAAATTCCCTTTGCTTCTCTGACAGGTGATGTTCTGTAATCCTGTCATTGAGAGAAAGCCAAGACTGCAGCGGCAGAAACGCATTTTCCCCAAACAGAAAGGTGAGCTGCTAGAGAACTGACTGCTTACTCTGTAGGGTGTGTAGGTGAGGGCAGGGGTTTGCACCAGCAGGCTAGCATGCAGTCCTGTCTCCTTAAATTTGTGAGACGTTAAAACACTTGCTAATTACCGTTTGTAAGTAGGGGGCTTTGTTAGAATGTGAAGGTTTGTTCAGTCACAAAAAGTGCAGACAGCCTGGCTGCAGCGTGGTGTGTAATGTGATACTGGTACTGTGTTTCTATTCACAATTAACATTATTAGGAAGATATAATTACTAGTTATTTAACAGACTTCTTAGCAAGATCCAGGACTCAGACTTTACAAATTTAACCAGCAATGCTCTTACTGATGAACTGATACTGAAAGGTTTTCTGGAAAACTGTGAACTACAGAAGACTGTAGCGTGAACAGGCTACTGATTGGTTGTCAGGTCTTTAGAGCTGCCATCTCAGATTAATAGTTTAGGGACTGGAATAACTTGCATGCTTTCTTTTTTGTCTATAAATTATTTCTTGTGAAGATAAATAAGGTAATACTTTACATACTGAGAACTCCTGGCAGTGGGGATAAATGAGATTTTATATTTATATTCTTCAGGAAGTAGTAAAAAATACTGAAAACCTCCCAAATATTTTACTCTTTTTAAGATATTTTCAGAAACTTTCTGTTAACAGGCTGCATGATTAAAATGCAGTGTTGAAATAAATGAAAACATGACTTAAAATCAATTTTTAATGTTTTATGCAATTTCTACTTGAGGATTGTTGTCATATTACGTGGAGTTGAACTTAGGTGAAATAATAGATGTTTCATCATCATCATTATTGAACTTTCTTTTCTGAAAAGAAGCCCATTCTCCCTAAGGTGGGCTACCTTTCTGAGTAACCTGTGTGTGTGTGAAAACAATAATTTAACAGTATGTGAGATTGTAATTTGTGCATTGTAACCTTGCTGGTATTTTGACTCTGACTCCTCCAGGGAAGGAATTTCTCCGAGCTCCTCAAATGAACATAAGTGTTGCTGCTTGGGGTCGCCTGATGATGAGTTTCCTCCCTCCGTGTAGTTCCATGAGCACTCTGAGTCCCCCACTTCATGATCCCATTCACACAGACTTCTCTCCAGTTCCCCCACAAAGTCATGTTGATTCAGTGTCCAAACTGAGCAGGTGAGTCATGTTCTTGAGCGTTGCTGGGTGATGCTCTGGAACGGGGGTAGGATAGATCTTAAAAACCTGTCGCACCTTACTGAGGTGGAGGACGGTACTAATGAGAAAAATGCATCTGTGGAACTTAATTCAGGATTTTGAGAAAAGCCAGTGCTGCCTGAAACGACGTGGTCTTAGTGGAGTGTTCAATACGTTGTGGCTGATTTGTTGGTAGCAGTTGGACTGATATGCAGAATTGCTGTCCTAACAAGCAGCAGTGTTCCAGAGCCAAGGGAACTTCAGCAGATTGTTCTTCCTCTGCAGTAAGATCTGTGGGCATTAAAGTGGTGATAAGTAAACACTGAAAAAAAAAACCCAAAACCAACCCAAAACCAAACCAAAAGCAGATTTTTCAAAGTTATTTTATACACACAAAAAGATGGACTGTTTCTGCACTGTGAAAGAAAGAAAATTGCACTCATTAAATATCTTCACCAGTATAGTAACTGAACTCTATGCAAGGTCACAATATGATTGTTGTGGTATAATAAAAATGTGCTCTTCTTTCAAGAGGTTGTATGTACCACAACCCCTAGCATAATGTAGCACTCGGAAGGCACATAGCTAAGCTTTCACATATGCTGTAGAAGAAAATGCCCCCCCCCCAATAATATTTTTAAATTGTTGGAATTAATCTTTAGAGAATTAATCATTTTGTAAAAAGAGACTATTCTTACTGATTCACAAGACCTAGAAAATTTAAAAAAAAAATAATTTGAGGCAACAACTAGTCTAGTGAAAGGTGTCCTTGCCCATGGCAGGGGGTTAAAACTAGATGATCTTTATGGTCCCTTCCAACCCAAACCAGTCTGTGATTCTATGATGCTACTGTGTTGCTATTAAAGCCCAGACTTCCTTTAATTCTTGATCATAGTGACTAATTTCTACACACCTATGTTTCATTAATTCTGTAACTTCAGAGAGCTAGTGTTGGAATGTGAGTGTAACCATCACCAACTTAATAGCTCATTTTCTTTTAATTCATTTAGGAGAGCATTTGTCTTGTTGATACTCCACAGGTGTGAATCCGGGAGTCCTGTTGTCCAGTGTATTGGGCTGAACTAAACTTTGAATATACAATGTTCTACCCTAAGGCAATCTCCTTCAATTTTTGTCTTACAAATGCAGTGACTTTCCTGTGGGTAAATTTACGTTTGCTGATGAAGCACCACCCAAGCCTCCACGTGTTTTTCTGATGGCCAACTCCAAAGAATCAACTCAGTCTCCTGCAGATTCTCCGGTAATTGTCTGGGCTAATAGGGAGGCTTTTCTTTTTTGACTGGTATTCTTTCAAGGCCTGGTTCTTCTTATTTGTTTACTACTGGAGATATTAACTGTACTTTAGGCAGGGACCTCCTCATCAGCTGGCTGATCTCCAGGGATTCAAAAATCCAGTGAGCTGTTTTGGCATAGAGTCTTTACAGAAGTGTTGCACCTCTTCTTCGTTTTGTTATTTTCCCCCCACCCCTTTTTTCCCGCTTTTTTTTTTTTTTTTTTTTTTTTTTTTTTTTTTTTTTTTTTTTTTTTAAATTAAGGTGCTTTTCTTGAAGAAGCAAAATGGGAGGTAGGTCAGCATTGGGAGTTCAGGGCAAGAGTACAGAACAGGTGACTGCACAAAGAAAGTGGGGAAGGAGGGTCAGCAGGCTTTTAGGACCAGATGAAGTTCTTTGTCGTTAAAAAAAACAGGCAAAACCAAGAAGAGCTCTACTTTTCTGACAGAAAGGAGCAGGAAAATTGTTTTGAGTAGTACAATGGTTAATGTGTTCTACCACATCTTACGCTTTCTCATTTGGCTTTGGTGATAGAGGAAACTGCATTCTTTGGTCATTGTGACTCTTTTTGGCACGAGATGCCTTTTTTCTTGAAAGGAAACATAGGAAACATTTTATCCTAGACTTTTAAAAGCATTTATTTTAAAGGGTTTGACCCTGTCAAAAAATATTTTACATGGGAATAGTTTTGTGTGACCATGGACAATCTGCTTTCATGTTGCTTCCCTCCAATCAAAGCCAATCACCAACTGCAAGAACTGTAGTTATGTTGGATCATGACAGAGGAAGAAATTTGGATATTGGTGTTCAGGTCTGACTTGGTAATTCCAGAAGATGACACACTGTAATTTTCTTTCTGTTCCTAGTGTCTGAAGAGGCTGCATGTTGAGAAGTCTTGCAGCTCTGCTGTAACAGAATTTCCAATCCTGGCATCTCCAAGGTAACTGTGGACAGCGTGGGCTGTCTTGGGTCACAGATTAAAGAGGCACTGGGATGAAATTTTTGAGCATGCAGTATAAAATTCTGTTCAAGGTATGCTTTGGTTTCTCAGCAGCAGACACTTAGTGCTGAGTGTAGATAATACCAGAAAAAGTCTGCTCTGAACTTTAATTGTCCAAATGTCTGCTGCACCTTATCTGGTCTTTAACCCCAGTACTTAGCCTATTGATAGACTGTACACTGTGATGTCATAGATGACTTTAGGAGAAGGTAAAGTCACTTAACTGTCTTCAAGTGTTTCCTTGTGTTTGAAGTTTTCTAGTGTAGCATATTTAGCTGTGTATGTATTCTAAGTAATACATTTTTAGAAACACTTTCAGCATCCCTTACACTCCTGTTTCTATTGATATGCAAGATACATTGTCTTTCATTAGGTAGGGAGGCATAAAAGAGTAAGTTGTTTATAGTCTATGACAGTTACATATACATAATTTGTATGTAATAAGGATACATAGCAGTAAATATATCAAAAACAGGACAACTTAAAAAAAATTACTATTGTAGAACAAATACTGACCGCAAAAGCACAAATAGCAAAATCTAAGCTGATCTTGCAGTTCAGATCATAGAATTATATTTATAATTTCATTATCGCTTTTGAGGGGTCCCATCTTCAAAACCATGTAGTCACGATACAGTCGGGCACCTACCTATCTTCTCTCTGAGGAGGCTGAGGAGGGGGTTGAATCCTTCATGGGTAGATACTTAGCCCTTCATTTCACTTACTGGAGGAGTATGGAGTGTCTGCTGCCTTTTAAAGATGATCCTGGACTAAAGCATTTAGGGAGTAGGTTGGTTTGTGTTCGTTTTTTTCTTTCTTTTTTTTTTTTTTTTAATTCTTTCCAAGCAATTCTGCAGCCTGAGTTTCCTTGGTAACACATTGTGGCTGAAATAACATTCTATAGCATCTCTTTATTCAGCTACTTTTTTTTCAGCGACATCTTATGTCTGTTGTCTCACTGTGCTTCATTTCTAATTCCTGTTTGAGAACTACTTTTTATGTCCTTGTCCTACTAGCACTTGATATACATGTTCATGTCTGATTAACACAATTGCTGTTGAACCTGCTGAAAGGAGTGTAGGCGAAATTTAATTTTCCTACCCCAAGGATGGGGGTGGAGGGGAACTAATCCTGTTATGGGAAGTGACCGAAAGAGCAAGCCTTGGAGAGTCAGAACTGTTGCTCCTGTTGCCAGTACAGATGGCAGTCAGACTGCTGCCACTGGTAACAGTTTCCTCATCTTAATGGTTATCTGCTTCTTTCCTCAGTGGCAGAACAGCATCAGCAAGTCTAAGTTTTCAGGATTTCAGTTTAGGTGAGGAGTAGTTGACACAACTGTTTGCTTTCCCTTTTGCTATACAGAGCTGCTTCTCCTAACACAAATACACACTCCTTTGTTATCTGTATATGCATCTTTTGGGTATTGTCTCAGCAATTCTCTGTTTGTCTGCAGGAAAAGGACAGTTCAGCTTGAGGACTTTCACTGCATTGCTATGTTGGGACGTGGCCACTTTGGGAAGGTAGTATAGAGGTGTACGCTTTGTGGGGGAGGGCAGTGGGACTGTGGTTGTGAAGATGGGCCTCTGCCTCCCAGTCTGAATACAGAAAAGATTGCAGTACAGAAAAGATTTGTTGCGATGCAGATATACAAAACAAATCCAGCCCAACCACACAAGTAGCTAACTGTTGTTAACAGTCAAAACTCTTGAAGATTTGTGGCTTCAAAAGAACTGTCCTGGGAGTGCTAATTCATTTCAT
This sequence comes from Athene cunicularia, assembly GCF_003259725.1. NCBI lineage: Eukaryota > Metazoa > Chordata > Aves > Strigiformes > Strigidae > Athene > Athene cunicularia. Next base: position 6,454,491 of record NW_020799122.1, on the reverse strand, counting down.
AAAGCACAGCATTACCATTCCTTTTGTTATCATGGTGATGACTAGTGGAATAGCTCTATTCCCAAAAGCTGTGTGCATAGTGGCTTGCTGTGAGAGCTCTGAGGTGTTTGTAAAGCCCTGGGCCAGCTGTGATACTACTGTTTGTGAAAAGAATATAACTTACACTGACATCCTTCTGGACTGCTGCAGCACAAAGAGCAGAAAAAATGTGCTCCGTTTTTGGAGTTACTCGAGCTTGGTTTTGAGAATGACTGTCTGGAGTGCATGGAAATAGTTTGTGTCAATGGGAGTCAAAGTAATCCAAACAGATTTGTTTGAAGTACAGCTTTTCTTTTGTCTTTCAGGTTCTGCTGGCCCAATATAAGGCAACTGGGAAGCTGTATGCTATCAAAGCCTTGAAGAAAAAAGATATTATTAGGAGAGATGAAATTGATAGGTGAGCTTTGTTTAGAGATGGTACTATTGCCAGAGGCTACATTAACACGCCTGCAATCGAGTGCTAGTAGGTGTGATGTGTACTGGTCGTGGTACTGCTAAGGTTAAATGTGACCTTAAGGCTCAGGTAACTAAAGTCAGGAATAAGGAAACTTGTAACCATGCTGCTGTCTAGCTTCTGGTGGAATAACCTTAAGAACACTCTAAAACTCAAGGTTTGGAAATATGTAAGATAAATATTGTACTAACCCTCACTTTTTATTTCTCTAACTTAAGATGTAAAGATTTTCTTCTTCATCCTGTCTTTCTCAAAACAGGCTTTTCTGCCGGGTTTTAACACTGATGTTTTCTTTCTTTGAATCCTGGCAGCTTGAACTGTGAGAAGCGAATATTTGAAGTGGTCAATTCTTCTGATCATCCATTCCTTGTGAACATGTTTGCCTGTTTCCAGACACCTCATCATGCTTGTTTTGTGATGGAATATACTCCGGGTGGTGATCTTATGATGCGCATACATGAAGATGTCTTTCCAGAGTATATGGCACAGTGAGTTAGAATTAGTCTACTTTCCAGGCACTATAAATTTTTACCTTTATTCTCATATATGTTTCCTGATAACTATTTCTCTCTTTTAGGTTTTATACAGCCTGCGTAGTCTTGGGGCTCCAGTTCTTGCATGAGAAGAAAATTGTTTATAGGTAATGCAGCAAAGAATCAAGTGTAAGATAGTTCGGCAACTTGGAAGTTTATTTTTCCTGTAGCTATAAGTCTGGAGCTCACTATCTGGCTGGGGTTTCTAATCTTTCTGTCTTTATTTTCCCTGTTGCCTGTTGCTATCAGCATGTTCATCGTGCTTACAGTAAAGAAAGTCATCTAGAAGCTATTCATCTGACATGTTGCAGGTGATTAATCCTCTGTGACATGTCAATACGTTCTGGGGGGCACCTGTAAGTCACTGCCTTTCGTTTTTACTGTAATGTCAAGTAATTTGTTATGCTGTTGTGGGATGTTCTTTTCCAGATGAATAAGCTCCACTCGGCTCCAAGCTGCTTTGTGATCCTTTCATTAAGAGGAAAACTATCAATAAATAGGGAATCTTCCAAATAATACATTATTTAAATCCAGTGTAGGCTTTACACAATTTAGATTTTATTCTCTAGCTTCTGCTTCTTGCAAAAAAAAAAAAAGATGTTGGATGGCAATCCTCAGACTTCACCCAACATTTTCTTTCCTCTCCTTTGCCTGCAGGGACCTGAAATTGGATAATCTCCTTTTAGATGCTGAAGGATTTGTGAAGATTGCAGATTTTGGACTGTGTAAGGAAGGTGAGTGATTTTAGTAAAACTGACATTGAACCATCAGAGCCAGTTTAGGATCTGGGTTTTAGTAATGTGTTCACAAATACAGATCCTGAGGTGCTTGTGTGCAACTTGTATTCATCCCAATCTTAACAATAAAACAAACCCCACCAAAACCAAAGCAAAACAAAACTTCAACAAACCAAACAAGAAAAAAACCTCACCTGTCTGGCCATGGTGAACTTGGAAAGAGTACTTTGTCCCTTAATCTTCAGGAAACTTATGAAGGAGTTTACAATGTGCTTGTTTGTTCAAAGGAAACAGAATATAGGATACCACAAAACTGAGCAAATGAGCAATGGAATCTGCAGGAAGTTTCCTTGCTTTTGCTGGTTATTTAAGCATTGTCTGTATATTTCTTATTTGGAGTTGTTAGGGGCCTCAGGTTTCATACTTCCTTGTTGGTGTTTACAAGCATTGATGAGAACCTCTGCCCTGTTAACAACATTGGAGTATCAAATGATAAACGCTGGCTTTCAGAAGGTGAGGCTGCATGTAGTCCATTTACTAACTAGTGCTGGATTTTACAGAAGTGTTCTTCTACAGGAATAGGCTTTGGAGACCGCACAAACACCTTCTGCGGCACCCCTGAATTTCTGGCTCCAGAAGTCCTGACAGACATCTCGTACACTCGGGCAGTAGACTGGTGGGGATTGGGAGTGCTCATTTATGAGATGCTTGTTGGTGAGGTAAGGCCACCTCTCTCTAAGAGGACCTCTCTAAGCAGACTTGGGGAGAGTAGTACCTGACCACCTGAGATAAAATTTTGCTGAATGTAGCCAACTATTTAGTAGTACTTAAATTACATTTTTCTCATTCATAGTGCCTGCCAAACACTAATTAATCCATACAACTCCCTGCTATTCTCATACCTATTTAATAGTGAGGAATGGGTGCTATGTGGATTAAATAATAAAATGTCACAATTGCAGTCACCATTCCCTGGAGATGATGAGGAAGAAGTCTTTGACAGTATTGTCAATGATGAAGTCCGGTATCCACGATTCCTTTCATCCGAGGCACTCTCTATAATCCGTAAGGTAATGGGCTTCATGGGTCTCTGGGAGCATGAGGAATTTGCATTTACTGTGTAAGTAGATCCAGGGGGACCCTGTTAGGACTGGGTAGCGTTTGTGCGTGTAATCTGGAGCTGCCTACACAGACTGAGGAAACATTTAAAATTTACACATTTTTCATTTCCTTCTCTTTACATAAATGCTATTCTTCTGCCTGAGGATGACTAAGCAGGCTCCTTACTGAGGTCTGTTGCTGCTAAGTCTGAAATGGAGACACGTGGCTTCAAGGGCAGTAATGTCAGAAACGTTCAGTGGAGATGGCTTGATTCAGTTTTTGCATGTGACCCAGTAGTCACAGGTGCAGGGTTAGGATGAGATGCTTCGTGCAGTTTATAGCGGGTATCTCGTTGATGTTGGCAAGTTGTTTGCAAGGAACTAGGACTGAGCTATTACTAGCAGATTATGACCTTGCTGCAAAGTGAGAACGAGAAGATACCGAGGGTCATTCCATCTCCATTCTTTTGTTTTTCTCCCTAGAACATAATTTCTGTCCATCCTTGTTCCTGTTGTTTAATTTTGAACTGATATTTCCTGCAGCTTCTTCAGAAATGTCCAGAGCGTAGACTGGGAGCAGGGGAAAATGATGCAGAAGAGATTAAAATCCAGCCCTATTTTAAGGTAGGAACTCACTATATCCCTCCCCCTCATGTCTTGTGTTTGAGCTGAGTGATTTGCTTTCTGTTGAGGCATATTTCCATTAGTTGTCAGTGCAATCTCAGTGGTAGCTTCTGTTGCGCCTCATTGCTCTATCCAGAAATACGTGTTTCAACTCCTGTTTGAAATTACATCCCCCAAGTGTGTTTTCTGGGATCCGTAAGCTTCCAGAGCCGGTTTGTTATTTCTGATTGTGTTACTTCTACATACAAATATAGCTACCTTTTGAGCCATCAACAAGTACCCCTTTTAAAATCAAACTGCAGCAGTCAAAAATGCTGTCTAGTGATGACAGTGATCGCCAGTCAGTCTACGTGATGGCACCCGCATTTGCAGGGTATACATGAATCCTAAGAGAAATTGAGGTAAAAGACACATTTGTTTCACGTCAAGGGTATATGTCTGTTCCAGACAAAGGTGTTACTATTCCTCCTTGTCATTATCCATCTGCCAGAAGTTATTAGACTTAAAGCCCCTGGCTGGCTTTGCACTGGAATAAGAAAAGAACTTGGATGTCAGCAGAAGTTGCTGGGAAGTCCACAGATCCACCCAGCCACAGCTGTGCTTTAGTTTTGTCCCTCCTAAATGCAGTTTGAGCTGTAGCTCTGTTTCTTAGTGTTCTGAAGAGCAGCCTTTAGGCTCTATGGAATCTCTCTACTACCTGGCTTGCACCAACTGTGCTATTTGTTTTGGACCTTTTTTCATTTCTCTCTCTTTTTTGTGTGTGTGTTGTTTGGTTTTTTTTTTTAATTATTTTAATTAGTAGGAATAAAACATGTTGCAAATGTTCCGGAAGGAAGGCTGCAATCCTCACTCTCACTTTCACATTTCATAAAGAATCTTAATGTCAACTTGTCCTGTTCACTTCCTTCTCTTACAGGAGATTGATTGGGATGCCTTGTTTGCCAGGACTCTGAAGCCCCCTTTTGTGCCCACTTTGAGAGATCCGACGGACATTAGCAACTTTGATGAAGAGTTTACATCACAGAAGCCAATCCTTACTCCTCCAGAGGAGGTTGCTCTCCTAACCCGTAAGGAGCAGACTGTCTTCAAGGACTTTGACTTTGTCTCCAGACACCTTTTAGATGTTTGATTGCTGTGCTGTAAGAAACATGAACAGATTGTTACCACCTTGAGAGTGTAGAGAGGACTTGGCATGGGCAATGGAAGAGTCAACAGGATTCATAGAAGTAGTGCTGATGGCCTCAGGACGAGAGTGCCCTGCAACCTGAATTAACTACTGTGGTTTTTTCAGCCTCATTTGTTGGAGGGATACTGGATGTCTATTATCTTTAAGGAGTAGTTACTGTTTGGCTGGATGTATCTTCTGCTGCCATTGAATATAGATGGTAATTTGGAATTTAAACTGGACTTAATTTAATGAAATCAAATCATATCTGCAACCCAGGTTACTCTTTGCAAAAAACCCAAGTAAGCAGCATGGCTTTTTAAAGTTGCATAGTAGCAGGGAGAATGGCCACTTGTCATCTATTTTTCTACAAAAGATATGCAGCATTCCCTTTTTGTAATGATTTTATGCCCGTTCCTACTCATAACTGTGTGTATGCCAGAGAAGGAATGGATTTTTACACAACCAGGACAATGATGTTTGGATTTGATAATGATCCAAGTGATCTGTCTTAAGGATAAGGAGTCTTTCTACTCTGAGGATGCTAAATCGTAGCTATTGTTTTTAATTATATAAAAAAGCCACAGCTTTGCACATGCTGTTTTTTAAAAAATAAAGATACCTTTCCTTATAATGAAATTTGAGCTTTTCATCTCCTTTGTGTTAGCTGAATGTTTCAGATCAGGACTAACCGTATTCTGCTCAAAAGACAGGGTTTTATTTTTCTCTGTAAATGTCAGTAGTAGTATTTTCTTCTTTCTCATTCAAGTGGTCTGTGTACATATTGCACAGTGTCATCAGTTGTCACATACAAACGATCACAGGAGGGTTGTCTCTCCACAGATTTTATCAATGTGTATATCCTATGTCTCTTTTGGGATAGCTAAATGATGACAGTGTTAATATTGGAAAATTGGTAAGTTAAAGGTGATTTCATTTGCCTGGTAACATATCTTGTAATTGTTAAGATACATTTTCTTCTCTTAGATTCATAATGTTAGCTTGTTGGGCAAAAAGAGGAAGGGTATCTGGAAATAAAACATCACACGTGACAAATAGGGATGCACAGCCATTACCCTTTCGATTTGTCTTCACCAGGGGTAGACAGAAGTTGAACTAACACAGCTGTGTTGTAACTGGAGATAAGGTTTGGGTGCAACTAGTGAGTTGTCATTATTAAATCAAGGCTGGTCATTATTAAATCAACACTTCACAATTCAGAGAGGTAAGAACTATGTTTGTGTAAAACAGAAATGATTCACACTGAGCCTAGATTTCCTATTTTCAGAGCCAAGTATAACTGCTTCTGAAAATTCCTGTGTACAAATATCCTTCCAACCTCCTGCTCTGCCTTGCAGTGTAATGGCCCCTTTAAAGCAGGAGAAACATTTTCCTCCCTCCTGTTTCAACAGTAATGGTTGGCTTGCTCTTGGCCCCTGCAGTGTGTTTTGTGACTTTTCTTAAGGTCAAGGCTTCTGTAAAGTGGTAAGTAGCACAGGTGAAAGCTTTGGTTCAAAGAGACAGGCATAAGGAACCAAAAAAGGCGTATTTCATATTTTAATTTATAGTTTATCATAGAATAAAAAAGACTGTAAATTACCATCCTGGTGCATTTTAAAAATAATTACCCAACAGCAAAACTGTGTACCTGCTGACAAATTTTTATCTGACTGATACCTGAAGAACCAGAAATCATTACGTGGCAGATAAGCCATACTTTAGCAGGTACCACACTGACACAAACAAACTGCAGAATCCTTTCTGTATGGTATACGATGTTATAAAAACAATTCTTAGTGTTCTGATAAGCCTCTGATAGGGGTTTCTACCCTGAACAAACAGACCACACAGATTACAAACTCTGGAGTTGGTCAAAAGAGGGATCCTTCTGCTGTTTTTAAACTGCTTTTGGATTGTCGTGCTGTATTAGTGACTACACTCTCCCTTCAGGAGTGCTCATCAACTTGAAACCCTGAGTGCATCCTAGCAGCTTGCCAGATGTGCGCTTGAGCTGGTGTTATTTCCTGAGCCAAGGCAATTAAAGCACAAAATAATTTAAACTCGGGTTTTGTTGTGGTGCTGGGTTTTTTTTTTAAAACAGAAAAGGGTCAGGACTAAAATCCACAGCCCAAGTAAGCTTTGCTGCCATCCTAGAAAGCTATCAGCACCTCCTCATCTCAGTGAAACACACAGGATCTAGAATCTTTACTCTTGCATTAAAACACTGTATTCTTTTATTAAAATGTTAGTGATGCGTTGAGGCAGTAGTATTACTAACAGTATTACTTTCAGCTAGGCAAGAAGTACCCACCTCTGCTACTGGTTCTCTCCCCAGAAGCTACAGGAAAGGCCTCGAGCATGAAGTTAACTGCAGAACTAATTCAGCAGGCGAGTATTACTTTTACGTTCAAAGAAAAGTGGATGGTATCATTCTTTGTGGACTTGATTCAAAATAGTCTGTGAATTGTTAACAGCACCATCAGCTTAAAGAAAAAAAACCTGTTAGGAAGCTGGTCAGGGCATCACAAAGTACAGGCTAATTATCTCATAAGGTAAATTTGGTGCCTTACAGCTCTTTCTCATGCACATTGACACCTTTAAGCCTCAAATCTTTGTGAAAAGCATTAATTCAAGGCATGTGGTCAAAATGAAATTTGCTTTTGACTGCCCAAATATTTACTTAAATATTTCTATTACATGCTCAACACTACTGACAAAAGGCACTGTGGTTCTCACAGTGAGAACTATGTTGAAGAAAGGCCACAGGAATTATATTGATTCTGTCTGGTTTTGTCTGTAATAGCTGCTGTTCCCTAGCAGCAAAGGAGAAGGAAGCTTTGGGGAAGAGAAGTGAACACTCCTCTTGCATCTATTCCGGAGAGGTGTGGATCAGTTCACAGAAGAAAGTAAATTTAGAGAGATGCCTTTGCTCAGTCCAGAAATCGGCTCTGCTGGCCTTCCCAGAACCAGTGTCGCGCCTTTAACCGTGTTCTATAAAAAATAACCCTGACTATCCTTGAAATGTAATTTGCAGGACGAACAGGTTTTGGAACAGGTTGCATAGTTCATGATGTACTGAGGTTCCATGCAAGGAAACGGCAGTGACTGCATCAGCAAAGCTTTCCCCAGCCACCTGCAGCTGTGTTGGCACTCTAGCAGGTAGGTACGACTGCCACTAGACAGGCTCATTGTTCCTGTGAAAGTAGATTTTCTCCCATGCAGTGAGGTGGCATGAACAGAAGAATCTCCAGAGGTTGAGGATTACCCCTTGGTCAAAGGGATTCTCCAGCTCAGAGTGTCGCAGGTAGGAGATGCGATGATGTGACATGAATTCCCAGGTGGTGGTGTTGCATGAGATCAGATAGAAGTGTGAAATAAGCAGCAGCAGGACAACAATGGTGAATATAACTATCACAAGGAAGGACATGAGGAGGAGAATGTTGTGCTGCAGCCACTCCCAGGACTGTTCAAAGTAGAGGCCTGACCTTTCAATTCAAAGAGAAAGAAATTCACAGTTAAAGATGTAGAACTAGTTACATAAGCCAAGCAAACTTGGCACATTTAAGTTTGATTTGTAACTGGTGAGCTTCTGATAATCATTCGCTGCAGAGAGTCAAAACAGTATAAACTCTTGAGAGACTGCTCCAGTAGTGACTTAGATTCTAAAGCTTAAAAGATGCTGGCTCCCCTGACAGCCGAGAGAGACAATCATCTTCAGTTAACGCCTGCCCTGAGCAGGCGTACAGGTGAAACCCTGCTGCAGTTTCCAATACTTCGATTTGTAAAGAAAGATTGTATTATGGTAACTGAAACAAAATTAAGTAGCTGCTTTTGTCCTGTTGTTAATTCTGTTAATTTAAGCTTTAACCAAAGATGAACACTGAAACACAAACTATCAGATTCTGCTCCGCTATTGATCAGCTGTGTTGTCCCTCAGCAGAGCGGATCTCCAGGATGCAAAAGGGGGTAAAGATACAAAGTCAATCCAAGGCCATTCCAGTCACTGCTGTGTTCTACTTAAACCCTTCAGTGGGGCTCCAGGAGCACCAAAACTTCCAGCAATCTCAGAGCTGACTCCAGGCCTTACCAAGCAACGTGACCTCCCCAGAGCAGAACTACAAGCTGCACGCTCAAGTAGACGATGAAGAGGGGGTGATTCTTCTCTCCCACGCAGTTCTCAATCCAGGGACAGTGATGGTCGTAACGCCGGACGCAGTGCTGGCACAGCTGGCAGTGCTTGGCTCGCATCGGTTGCTGCAAAACAAAACCAACCAACCAAACACTAGCCCATTGAGTCAACTCCCCGTTTGGTACAGAACATCATGCAGTACCATCTTCCTCAACAGCAGTGCTGTCCCAACAGCACTCCCTTCTGAGGTGACAACATAAACATTGGTAAGACAGTGTGTTTACAAGGGAATCGTGATTTCCCCTGGTACAGATCCAAACGAGATTCAAATTAAATTACTCTCCTCCACTACTTCTATCTATAAATTTTCTTTATTATCTGCCTATTTATAGGAAGTCCAGTGTGCAAAGGAGGGAGATGGAGCCAGTTTGTTCTGTTCAGGAAAGCACCAACAGAGTATTGAGGTGAAAAACTAGGACCACAGCTACTGAAGAAAGTGTGCAGGGATGGGATGTCTTTCTGGGACTGCACAGAGGAGGGAAGGGTCTCTGTGTGAATACAAGACACTTGCACAGGAAAGCAGCTCAAGTACCAGGAATAGAGAAGATGAAAGACCCAGCAGAGGAAGGTAGTATGAATGTGCTTCCTAGGATTTTTTCCTTGAAGCATATATTTATATGTTTTACCAGCTTTTCCTCTTGCAATAAGCTGGCTTCTCCTGGTAGACATTCTTAAGGAATTTATGGAAGCTGGGATAAAGCTTGATTTTATTAAACTGATAAGGATCACTCTGAAAACAGGCACTTCTATGCTTTAGGCAAACTGGTTTAAGAGCTAATTTAATTGCTCAAATTTTTCCTTCATGCTATCTTTTACAACTCAGGCTAATGTTTTGTTGTTTTTAGGCCTCCAACCAAGCTCACAGCTACCAGCAGTTCTTAGATGTCACGCTCAACTGCTTTTCTGACTCTCTATCAAGAAATCTTCAAAAATAGCCTCTTTCACACTCCTATAAGGTCTGATATGGCAGTAAGCATGCAGACTACAATTTTCCCATGGCAAAAGATGGTCCTTGTTTCTGTGACTTGTTCAAGCCTTGGAAAACTAGCATACGTGCCACTGTCCATCACTACTACACCTTTAGCTACACAATTCCTTTGCATCACTTTATAATTCGGGACTGTATCTCAATTCAATTTGCTAGTTGTATTTACTTTTTCTGTTTGTTTTCAGCAGGAGGGTGACCCTATGACAGAATTAATCAGATCTGCCATGCCTCCAAACCACTGAGCAGTGAGCAGCACTGATAGAGCAGAACAAACACTGGTGACAGCAGCTGAACAAAGATGTTGCCAAAAAATGTTTAGCTTGCAAACTGGTCATCCCCTTATCTTCTAGTGTGTTATGAATGCCTACCTTCACCATGCAGTAACCACAACGACGCATCTTAATGTTACTTGGAATCTGGGGTGTCACCATGCTTTGTTCTTCACTCTTGTCTGCCTACAAAAAAAGAGACAGGGAGTGACTAAGGAGGTTTTGTGTGCTGCTCTCTTGGCGTGACTGAGTCTGGATCCTTTTCACAGTTACACAGTGCTGGTTATCTCTGCCATTAGGAGGGTTAAACGAAATAATTCCTTAGAATTCCTACAGAAGCTGCAGACAATTAAGGTACAGTGAGAGAGAACAGGCTCCTGTAACCATCAAAACAACATTTGCACAGAGGCAGAAATAATTGTGGACAAGATACCACACTGATCCCAGTGTCACACTTTCGGACAAAAATAAACAAGGTTATACTTCACTTCCAAACACAAGAAGGATGTTTTTTCAGTACAAGCAGTGCTACTTATTCAAAACACAGCCAACACTTACATTAATGATGAGTGATTAGAATTGGCAATGCTTTTGTCCTACACAATCTGTAAGGCAGCAAACCTGGAGCAGGCTCCTCTGTTACTGAAACTTTGCATCTGCATTGACTTCACTGTAACTTGTTTGTGTACATGTCCTCTGAGAGGGCAACAAATCTATAAACAGTTCGATAAATAGAGCTGCAGAAAGCACTTTCTCCCAACCTTGCCATTCAATTGGGGTTTTTTTCTACTCGTACCACTTAGTGGTCGTTAACATAAAACAGGTCATGTGTACATTCCATAGGATACTGCACCTCTGATGCAGGAGAGGACTTTGCTCAAATGCCTCCCTGCGTTTACAGTCGGACTGTGGTGTAAAAGACACCAAGTCAGTGAACCCTATTGAACAGACTACGAATCAGAGACTGTCTGGCCTAATCCCCAAGGGTCTGTGTATGTTTTTTTTTAATGCCAAGTGCAGCAGAAACTGTTTCAGCTTGCTCTTACCTAGCAGAGTGGGAAAAAGAAAAAAAGCCTCTAGATTTTATAGCCTCACCACTTTGTTCCATTCATGAAGGGATATACCTCCACTTCTTCTTCAGACTTAACAAAACCCGGATCCATGAGAGACACCCTGAAGTACAGCAGGACAGAGCACAAAACCAGCAAGACGAAGATCAGCGACTGCAGCAGCTCTCCGCGCTCCGCTTGCTTTTGCAGATCTGAAAGGTACCAAAAAAAAGCGCGAGTAGTTCCTTGTGAAGCGTTTAGGATTTTTCTCTCTGGCCTTAACAAAGGGGTCCCGCACCTACGGCAAGGGCGACGGGGAGAAATCGGGGCCAAACCAGGCGGTGAGAGGGCGCGGAGGGCAGAAGGCGGCAGCGGAAGGGCGGCCCGAGGACACGACACCCCACCTGCTGATTC
>NW_020799122.1:6419542-6442880 GCF_003259725.1 Athene cunicularia | reverse complement strand
CTTTCCCCGCGCGAAGGTGCGTCCCGCTCGCCCCCCGCCCTGAACCCCCGGGCTCCGCACCGCCCCTCGGCCGCCAGCCGGGTTTACTTCAGCTGGGAGTTCGGGGTAACACTCCTCCACCCGAGGCAGAGGTGCCGCTGGGGGCCAGGGCGCTCTTGGGGCGAGATGCTGCACCGCGGGGTGTTAACTCTGCTCTCGCCAGTTTGACTGTTTCCTCTGTTGATTTCCATCCCCCAGGGAGAAATGCAGAGGTTGTGCCCGGCCGAATGCATTTCGACAGCCCTAGTAATGCAAACAGAGCCTGTGCAGTGTCTGACGTAACTTTGGCAGGAGCCCGCCGGGGTGGGATCTGATGTAAGTTCAGATGTCTGCAGTGAAGCCGATCCCTGACAGCAGCAGAGGCACGTCTATAGAGACCCGTCCCTCTCATCTGAGAGCAGACGTCTAAAAGTAGTTGAATTGCACCCTAGATGTGTTTTTATCTCTTGACAACAATAATAAAAAACCCAAACATGATGACTAGCTTACATGTACGCATTTACACTTGGAGTATCTATTTAGGGGAGATGAATCTCATTACAGGCCTGTGAAAGTTCTGAAATCAGTGTTTTCTCTTTCAACTTGTTTTAACACAGATGTATCCTGCTGGTTTTGTTACCTTCTTTCCCAGTAAAAATTTGGGCAGAAAAATCACATTCTTGGCAAATTTATCCTCCAGCACCTAAAAACTAGCTGATTCCTTGGTATTGTTTGACCACAAATGAGGTATTTCTTGATTTAGCCTCCTTAGGTGAGTCAGTGACCACCTGCTGATTCCAGGAAAGCACCTCCTGTCTGCACAGGTCACTTAAATGATTTACCTGAGGCAGCTGTGTTGAACTGTTAATAAAAAAATCACAGTCTAGATTTCCAATAATCATTCAAATCCTTTTGCTTTCTTTGTTTTTATTCTAGGCAAATGCAAAACCTACAGAAATCCTCCGACACCTCATAGATCACATCAGTGCTTGTCAAACCTCACATACAGAGTTTGTATGTGAGATGGCTCTGCTATTCTCTGCGTGTTTAAATATCCTGAAAATCTTTCTTGAGTTCCTTGAGTTGCAAAGGAAGCCTTCCAGAAGAGTAGGAAGCTCAGAACAGTAACATCAGGCTCTGCCTACAAACAGAAAGGTGGTATTGTCTTTCTCTTCTTTGCAGAGAAGTGTAAATGATAAAGCTAAATGAAGGCCACTTGAGTAGTAACAACATTACCCACTTGAAAGTAAAAATGTTTTAATATTCTAGAATAATCTGTCCTAAATAATGTAGTCTTGCTCTTTGTGATTAATTTGGTGCATGTTACGCTTTTTATCGTTTCTTACAGCTTTGAAACCTGTTTTAGAGAGATCAGAGCTTATCTCTGTCTCAAGGGTTTCAACCTAAATGACTAGTTGAAATTAGGCTTAGTTCCAGAAAGTCTCTGTTAACAAGTTTCTGAGCAGAGAATCTAGATTCTTACAGCATTCCAGCTAGGAATTTGATGCTGCTGGAAGGTAAGCCTCTGTACTCTTACAACATGGTACATTTTCAGCTTCCTAGAGGCAGTGCAGCTTCACATGATTCCTCCTACTTCAGCCACCTGGAGTCCGATCCTTTGGAGAGTTTACAATGACCAGTGTATTACAGTGAATTAACTGGCAGCAGAACCCTTGCAGGACTGAGGTCTTAAGAAGAAAGTCACGCTGGCCTTAAAGCAGATCAACTGTTTTAAGCTGAAGTCTTTTCTTCAGTACTCAGCTTCTGCCCACTTACAAAGCTTAGGCTGTGGAATGCAAGCCGCAGATCCGTTACAGAGTTCAGATGCAATCTGTACAGTCAAATATTGTTCTGATTTTTTTTTTCTCTTCTCACATAATTTCATAACAATACGCTCTTCCTCCACGCCTCTTTTCTATTGACAAACGCTATTGTATCCCTCAGAGTGATGAAAGGAAAAGCCACTGAACTGCATCATCAACATATGGCAGTTCCTTTCATTTTTAATGAAATGTATGACAGCAAATAGACTAGTAATGTACCTAAATAAACCACATTCACAGACCAAAGGAAGAAGACATTGTTAAGCACTAGGTTTAATACACAGCGGGTATCCAATGGATACAACAGAAAAGTTAATTCATTCAGAATTGTAAGGAAGCAACAGTTGTGCATTTTTTTTTTTTTTTGCTTGGTTTCACCATGTACAAACATTTGAACCAGGCCTCTCAACATTAGGCAGGTCAACGGACAGAGTAAAAGCAGACGCTTGCTCATTATAACTGAGGTTATTTTCGTTAAGCAAAACAAGGAAATACATATTTGGTTAGCTTAAAAACTTTTTTTAGACAAGAAAAGAATTACAGAGAGAATCAGTGACAATTGTATGAAATCAAAATATAGTCTGCTAGAGCAGAAGTGTTTCAGTTCAGCAGCAAATCTCCCTCATTCCTTTTTCTAAGTGCTGTCTTCTCATCCAGCCCCCATGTTGCTTTCATCCATTCCTGACCACCATTACCCTCTGTGCTTCATACGCACGGTTGTCTTGGAGACCAGCTGTTTCCCTACTTTTAATTCTCTTTTTCCAGCACAAGTTACCCTCTAACACCTGAGCTGTAGCAGGCTCCTCCCTAAACAGTCTCAAGAAAACATCTTTTCTGTGTAGTGCCTGAATGCAGTGCCCCTGTAGCTCTTGCTCTACTGGTAATTAATTGCCTTCTTCAAGTGATGAGAGGGGAACAGGCTCACAGCTCCAAGACTTTTCTTCCCACTCATCTTGTGCAGAGACCAGAGTGACTGCAGCCCAACCAAGGTGATGAGCTGGGTAGGATTCAGTGCTGAGCAGATAATCATTTCAGCCAGTAGGTAGGTGTAGGTTAACAGCAGCCATCGTGTAGATGGGGCAGATGAATTATCTGCAATGTTACTAATTGCCACAAATATCAGTGCTAAACTTTCTTGGCTTGATCTAGATGAGAAAGTCTGGTGCTGCTGGGTGTTAAGCATCACACAAGTAGATGCCAATCTGTATAAGCAGTTCCTCCCACAGACCTTGTAAAATGGAAGCACTTGTGGTAAGTTGCCCACCAATTTGCTCTCTTATCTATTCCAGAGAAAATGGCAGACACCTGGCACCCTGCATGTATCACTGACTTGGGCCACTGACTGGCAACGCCTCCTCCAGCCAGGAAGGAAGCTGCATACAGTCTAAAGGTAGAGGGTTCCTTTGTTGGCACAGCCTGCAGACTACTACTGAGTTGTGTTCGTGCTCTGCTTGCCAAGCTTTTGAATATTAAAAGAAATGTAGTTGTGAAAACTTGAATAACAGTCTGAATGGGACAACAGCTCCAGAGCCCAAGGAGCCCCTCTACCATATGTTTACACACTATCAACTTCTCTCCAGCTGGATTTTCATTTGACAGATAGAACCCTGTTCTAGTTTTCTGGGCACAGTTAGTCGTTTGCTCTGTAATTCTGTGGGAAGTTGAAGTCTCGTGGTTTGTTCCTTTGCTCCAGCAAAGCTGAAAGGCCTGAAATGCTTCTCTGTAACAACCAAGCATTTCAGGGTATCCAACTTCCCCTTTTACGTTAGACCTTCATAAAAAATCAGCTACTTTGCCCTCCCATCCTTTCCAGAATATTGGTATGATGGCAGCAGACAACTACGCTGTTCTGACCCGAGTGCTGGGTCTATGGCAGCAATTGGTTAACTCCTCTTTGCCTCCAAAAGCTGCTTTCAGGCCACAGTACATGCACTCTGCCTGGGGTGCAACAACTCTGGTTGTTTCAGTTAGGGAATCTGAGGTACAGCCTAGTTTCAAACTCCCAACTCCAGGAATTTCTGGATTACACTCAGGTGTTCAGAGGATACCTTCCTCTCTTTTGCTCCTTACTGAAAGTAAATTTCAGCTCATAAAGTTTGTTGGCTTGAAGACATTGAAGTTTGTAGCCAAAGTTCATGTTACTTTAACAGGGATGCTCTTTCTTTTAAAAGGCTGTCTCAGGGATTTACCTTGCTGGTGGCCTGACTCAAACTCTTACATGGAGTTAGCTGTAACAGACCTGTTATAGTTCCCCCTTGCCCCTGGGATCAGTGACAGATTTTGGTAAGCTAAGCTCTTCTGGCAGGCTGGCCTGACTCTGTTTATCACTGTGTTCCTGGGAATTTGGAATCTTTTTAGCCTGGTTCAGGCTCAGGTGGAGCTTGATAAGGGTATGTGAACAGTGAGGACAGAGGTTACATTTACAGTATGAAACAAAGGTTCAGTGCAGCTCAGATCGTGTTAGTTTGGGATGCTGTGGCCCCGCTGGCAGCAGGTGACAGTTCAACAACAGCTGAACTTACAGGGGCACTGGTTTGAAAAACCTAAACCTCTGGGGTCGTGAGGCGGACAGAACCAAGCCATCGCTGTTCATTAACCTCGATGCAGTTGTGCCCAAACCTCAGCTAAAGCCCAATTGTTTGTCTCTGATTACAGTGCAAGGCTGAGCTCTGCTCGAGCTGAGACGGGAGCTGCTGAGCTCCAGCTGCCTCCCCAGCGTGGCAGCTGCGCTCTGGGGACGTGGGTTTCTGACACCTCTCACATCTGAGATGTGGCCCCTTCTGCTCCGCTCCCACCTTGCCAACACAGTCAGAATTTTGAGTGCTCTGTCACATGATTCAAGATTTTAGCAGTAGGAGCTTTCACTATATGGGCATTAGGAAGGAAGGAAGCCTAGTGGGTGGCACTGTGACGAGAAACAACTTGTAAAGGACAGCAGCGCTAAATGGAGAATGGAATCAGCAAAGCCTGACTCCCCTGATGCACCGGGGCTGGCTGGCAGCATTTTCAGCCTTAGTTTTGCATCTAGAAGGAAAATTAGCAAATGTTATACAGAAAACAGATCTTGAAATAAGCTTCCCTGTCTCAGAGCTCATAGGGGCACAAATTCTTAGGGAACAGGAATAAGAGAGAGAGAGAGAGAGAAATACATTTCAATCAAACGACTGCAAAAAAAGTATAATTCGTCAA
This sequence comes from Athene cunicularia, assembly GCF_003259725.1. NCBI lineage: Eukaryota > Metazoa > Chordata > Aves > Strigiformes > Strigidae > Athene > Athene cunicularia. Next base: position 6,437,850 of record NW_020799122.1, on the reverse strand, counting down.
GTTTTGCAAACCATATGAAAACAATTCAAAAGTGACACAAAAATATATATAAGTTTGAAAAATACTTAAAAGAAAAAAAAGTACAGATCTCACAATATCAAAACAAATGACGTATGGTTAAAAAGGAAAAAATAAAGACATTGAGTAACACCATATTGGCAGAAAAAGTAAACCTCTCCAGGGCAGCTGTGTTCTGTCATTTAAAGTGTCAGTCTGTGTATCTAGGATCTGTCTATAATGTGCTCAGCAATGACAACATTAACTCTGAGCATTAGAAGAACCTCATAGCAGCGAGTCAAATCTGAGAGCAATGTATACAAGGGAAGGGAGCAGCAAGGGTTACGGTGCTCAGAGGCCTGCAATGTCCCAGCTCGCGTGGCCGTAGTCTCCTCTTACCACTACCAGACATAAAATCTTTCCTGAATCCCTTCTAAGGGAAGATTTGGGAATGGTGGCGAGCGCAGGGCTGGAAGCGTGGACTGCACACTGTGTGCTGAGCACCTGGCTGCGAGGCAAACCTTGGCCTTGGGCTTCTTGAGCCTTTATAGGCCTAGATCTTACAGGTGAAGACCACCTTAGCGGGACTCCTCTCACCTACGTCGTGTAAACTGGAGTAACGCTGCTGATGCAGGCAGGACTGTGCTGGTAGGTGCTAGTGGGAGTCAGAGAACAGGGCCTTCTGCTTCCTGGAAGAGGGAAAGATGCTGGGCTGGAACAAGAGGTGCTGTTTCCTGGGATTGCCCTCCAAAGGGTGCTTGGAGCTTGCCCAGTCTCAGGAGAGGACTTCAGCACCTCAGCACTTGTCCTGCTGTGAGCTTCCTACAAAGGGGCATTACTTGGCCCCTGAGCACGGCTGGCACCGGTGCAGGCTGAGAAAGAGCTGAACAGCTCCAGTCCACGGCTGGGACTTGCACAAGGGGTACAACCTGCTCTGGACTGGGGCCTGGTAGAGCTTATGACGCAGAGGGGAAACACCTCTCTGGCCTTTGGAGCCCTTCCCCATGAAACAGAACTAAAAAAGGTGAAGGACTGGAATAAAGGTGTATAGCCCTTTGTGAACAAACCTCGTTCCTTGTTGCACAGGCTCCCTTAGAGAGAAAAGCTCTGTGCGGCCAAGGATGTGTAACTGTTCTTACTGGTCACCCACCCGAGGCTGGGTGGGTGGCAGATCCTCCTGTACCACCAGAGGGGACAAAACAGACCTCTTGACTTTAAGGGGAATGTCTCACTTCCAAATGACCCACGTACAGTAAGCAATGCTTCCGTTACTGTGAGTCTCCTATAAAAAACCCTTCAGGGATTGAATTGACTTAAAAGATCTTTCTTTTCCATTTCTTCCATTTACAAATACCACAAAAAAAAGGTCAGTCCTTTTGGTCTAACTCTGGTATTGTGTCCCCCAACCTCTCTAACCAAATAAATAACTCATCACTGCCTGTAACCCCATTGAGCAGCCAATACTGGTTCAGGACTGGTGTTCTTGCAGACATTACAGGACCTCATGCAATACAGCAAAAGGGAATTTTCTAAAAAGTGGGAAATAAAAATGTCACACTAGCGATCACACAACTAGGTCTTCAAGCTCATGATCATTTGAGGCTCTCTGTGTGGTCTAAAATAAAAAGGTTAAAAGATACATAATGTAGTTGTCTTTGTTTTTTTGTTTTCTTTTATACAGAAATCATACACACAGAACTTCAACCTGAAACTTCATAACAAAAAAAAGTCCACTAATTTAAGGAAAGCATTTTGTTGTGCAAAAAGTCCCTCCCCCCTCCCCTGTTCACCTTCATCTACTGAGGGTCTCACACACACACATAAAGTTTCCTTCCAACAGGCGAGTTGGTAAGAAAGAGTCCTCCCTATATACAGTGAATTAGAGAGAAGCTGGATACAGTGCTGGCAAGAGGCATTAGATGATTGCCTCTATCTGGAAGTGTCCATGTTCTCCTCCTTAAAGTTACTGCAGTGCTCTATAACTTTCCTATGGATAAAACAAGGACAAGGAGAGAGGGTTTAGTTTAAAGCTTATTGCATGACACTTGCGGGACAGCGACATAAGAACTGTCCAACAGCTTGGTCTCTATGTAACTACCCTGCTCGCAGCCGGCAGTCTCTTCTGAGAGGGGCATCCTCTGGCATTTGTGTCAAAAGCAGCGTTAGAGCTCAGAGTTTCTCCCCACGGAATTTTGAGTCCTGTTAGTGTAGGCCCAGATCTGTGACTGTTCATGCATCACCCCCATATCCAACTCTACACACACACGTACACACGTACACAAACGTACACGTGTCTGTCGCTGCCCCCCGCTGTCCTGCCCCTGCTTTTCCTGTTCCTTCACCATTCCCGCCCTGTCCCGTCGCCGCACGCCATCTGCCTGGCCCAGAGTCCCCTCCAGCTGCCCCCTCACGCTCCCTGTTCCCCGCCGATCTCTGCCTCCCTGGCAGGTTCCTCCTGCAGGGATGAATTTCTGGCTTGCGGTTTGCCAACGATCAGAAACTGCAGCTCTGACAGAACGACTCCGAAGGGAGGTCGCCTAACAAAACGCCGTGGGGAAGCTCACAAAGCTGATGGACTCTCCCCAGTTTTTTGAAAAATCCTCTCATTTTAACTGTTCTGTCAGCAATTTTACTGATTCTGGAGACAGGGAGCCCCTACAAGGATGGGGAATAGCGATGTGTGGAGACTATCACCGCAAGAGATGCAATTAGCCATGTGGCTTCCCTGTCCCAAGAAGCCACATCTATGACCAATTTTCCCGGCATCCATCAACCCTGAATGACCTGTGTGTATTGCCCACCTATAAATGCCTCTCTAGTCTGTTTTCATCCTTTTTTTCCTGCTCTTCTCCTGTGTCCACCCCTTGTACACATCAGTACAGGCCTTTCTTTGGTAGCCTTACTTGATGTAGAAGAATAAAAACTAAACTAAAGCTGAACTGACTGTTTGATGATAGTGCATTAGTGTCCTACCGGGCCATTTCCTTGGTCTCTTGCCGTGCTGAGGCCATTTTAATCATGTCCTTCAGAAGGGGAATCCCACCTTCCTTGATCAGCAGCGGGCAGTACTTGTCAGCTGCAGAGAAAAGAATAAAACAGGTCTTTGTGAATCTTCACAGGAGCGGTATAAAGGGTGGCAGGAGGGGAAGGAGGAGCCCGTGGCCTGAGAAGCCACAGAACTTTTCTTGTGGAGCCAGCCTGCTCAGGGTGCCCTGCCTGGGAAAACAGCCACAAAAGGGCTGACAACGTCAGGGCCAGAAGGAGCCAAACATTGAAGGAATTTCCCACACAATACGTCTCATTGTTTTTTGTTTGGCTGCGCTGCCTGGACATTCCTGCATCATTCAAGGAACTTCTATCTACCTACACAGCTGAGCTGGGAACTTTTTCAGCTGACGAGCCCAGATCTAAACCCTCAACTTTTACAGCTCGGTGGATGTGATTTTGAAAAGGGAACTTACGGTAGACAGAGACCAGGTTATACAGTGCCCAGGTAGCCCAGTGCTGGCTGACTGGGGAGATCCCTTGTGGAAGAAGTCGAAGGATTGGTTCAAATGACCTGCATGGAAATATTGGAGAAGTTGTTAGAAATCCAAGAGCTGCTTCTTTCAGCACCTTTGCCACTCAAAGCCACACAAACTCCGTGCTCACAGATGCCATAGCAGTAAATCCATTGGCACATCAAAGATTCTGGCATCAAACAGTCTGTGTCACACGGCAATACTGGCAGGCTTACAGGCCCTACCACTTCAGCAGAAACATGCTGCCCAGATAAAAAGCCGCAACGAATGCAACCGAGTCCAAGAACCGATTTCCATCCTCTGTCAGTCATTCCCTCATGACAGCTGAAACCCAGCAGCCCTGATCTGTCTGCAGAGGGGTGAAAGCAAAATGATACAGAGCTGAAGGTGGCTGCTCATGTGCAATGGTGGCTGTGATTCTTCTGACAACAATGATGTGTCTGTACTGTAGCTCAGGCTCTGGAATGCCATTCGTTCTGGATGCCTGTCAGGCACTAAGGGAATACACTGTACCTGATACCCTCTTACAGGAGGATTCCACCAGTTGTATTAACCCTTGAAGGGATTTCTGAGAACTGTGTTGAAATATCCCCCAGAGAAAAGCAAAAGTTACGGCAATCCACGTGACTCCCAGAAGCAACCAGATTTAAGGAAGTGCAAAGGACAGCAGTCTCAGAGGAAAATGCTTAGGCAGGCCAGCACAGTCAGACCACGGGTTTCCTGAACTACACCATTTCACCAGAAACATGCAGGAGAAATTCTGCTGACCCCCCACACTTCTCCCATAGGGATTGCCAGGCAAGGTGTCTCATTTCAGCAGCCTGTGTAACATGTTCCAAAGGAAGATGTAAAACCATCACTAAAGAACACGTCCTAAAGGAGGATGTTTCTCCTTTACTCTGAACAGAGCCTCCATGCTGAGCTGTACCTCTTCCCTTCTCTCTGCTGGTGCTCGCTTCCTTTGATAATCCTGACTCCTAGGTGAGTGGGACAAACTTTCCTGTTCCTCACCTGTAATTTATATTCCTCCTGGAGTTGATATCCCAGCTCTGGATGGCTGCCCACATCCTCTTGACAACTTCCTCTCGGTGGGGCTCACATATACCCCAAGCCTCTGGACCATCAAACATGATGTGGGAGAGCACACCGCAGGCATTATAGGATACCTCAATCCCATCTGCTTTGCTCTCCAGCAGGTTGCTGCCGAGGGAGAAGAGATCATTGAGAGGTGCCCACGCACCAAAGGTTTCAAAGTCTCCAGGTGATTCAGAAGCACCAGAGCACTCCCCCTGCTCATTAGCCAGGCACTCACCTGAACACACTGATGAACTGGGAGGTCATGAGCTGTGGGCGGAGCTCCTTCACCTCTGCGACATTGCCCAGGAGGCCCAGCATATTGCGATGCAGCTCCTGTTTCTCTGGGAACTCCTAAGCAAGCAAACAACAGGATTACACAATCACAGGGCTGTGGTGATGCTGACAACAAGCAACACTGGGGAATATGCAGCACATTTAGAAAGGCTGAATACTTTTGGTAGATCCCAGCTGGGATCTCTAAAGACACACGTGATGTGAGAGAATTAAGGCCAGGACCCACTATTCACTGCTGTTCTACTTAAGGAGGATTGCATACAGGATGGGGAAAGAGGAAGATGAGTCTAAGTTTCTTTGTTCTGCTTCTTGCATGGATGGATGTGACAAAGAAGAAAACATGCAAGCTTTTTCTTTTCTGTTTGGGTGACATAGGAAGTACTGCTTATGGATTAGCACAGCCAGGGATCCTGCCTGGGCACCTGCATCCTCTAGAGGAGACCAGACATACTTACTTTCAAGCACTCCAAGAACAGTTTCATGCCGCTGTAGTTAAGGAACATCTCGCAGTTATCAGGGGTCTCATCGGTGATGTTCCAGAGAGCACTCCAGGAGAACTCCATCACCTGGTCACACTGCAGAGCCACGGAGAAAGGGACAGAAACAGTTTTGCTAAAGTGGGAGCCCAGTGCAAACCAACCACTTGTGTTTTCTCTCTGCTATCACCCTACATGGCTCCAGAGGTAAGAAAACTTTGTTATTCACTTTCAGTTTGTTAGCAGGTGGGTTTTTTGTTTAATATTTTTTGCCTCCCCATCACATTTCCCTAGCCCTCACCCTGGGACAGGAAATTTTGCCGCATCAGCTGAGATGTCTTGTATTTGTTAGAGAAGCTGAGCTGGCACTCTAGACTGATCTCCATGCCTAAGTCAGACTGGAGAGAAGATACTCTATGTATATATTTTTTGGGGGAAACACTCACCGTTTTATCAGCCAACTTCTTCTGAATCAACTTTAGCATTGTCTGTGGGCAGAGGAAGGGGAGAATGAAAAATGGTTCAAGAATCACAGTGCTAAAACTAACTGCTGTAGTACTGCAGGGCTGGCTATGGCCAAGGCAGGCGTATGCAACTCTGATCCTTTGCAGAGAACCTACTTGTTATCTCTTTCTCTAAACCAGTGGGACTGGGTTATGCTCAATGTTGCAAGTATTGACAGAGCTGAAGCATGTCACAGTTCCCTGAGCTGTTGAGTTTGCAGTCAAGTAGTTTTGATCTGTATGAGAGAGTCTGGAACATGGTATATCGCACCAAAGCAGCGGCCTCTGCAGCTCTTTGAAAAGGTGAGGGAGAGGGGTTGACATGAGCTGGGAAGCTGATGCGAACTCTGGGAGATGCAGGAGCCAGTCACAAGGTGGTACCAGTTGTACCTCTAAGCTCATGGCCTCCGGTGCTGGTAAGTCAGTAGGAGGCGTCACATGGAGGGATGGGCCCTGGGAAAGGACAGCCTGGTTAGGACACTAATTCCCTCCTGTGACGCTGCGAGGCTGGATCACTGTCTGGTGCACTGCTGCAAGGGAACTGTGCTAGCCTGGGTTAAGGATAAGTAGACATCTTGGGACCATACCAACCATGACAAACCCCATCTTGCCCACAGCTTCTTTGTGATCGTTGTCCACCTGGCAGACCAGAGCGTTACAGAGGTGCACAGCGATGCGCTGGATGGACTCATCCTGCCGGCTCTGGTTGAGGATGTTCAGCAGCAGCTCGTTGACTCGGCGGTACTGGAACTCCAGCTCCTCAGGAATGCTGAAGTTACACAGGGTCAGGCAGCAGTTTCGCTGTACCTGGGCCAGAAGGAAGCAAACACTGAGCCAAGTGGCTACAAAAACATGGACCCCGTCACCTCATGTGTCCTTGCTGCTTGGTACTGAAACCATCTTCTTGCTTGATTGTGAGCGCTAATATTTCCATATCCCTCCTATCTAGCACTGTGCTTTAGCCAGGCTCTCTCAGCACCCTCTTCTCTCTCCCCATCACAGGGAGACACAATCTCCCAAGGCCCATCACTTTCCAAGCCAGTTCCTTGCTGCCTGAAATCTTTCTACACAGCAGTCACCATTCTGCAACCCAGTGGCACCATAATGTCAGCTCCCTTCCAGTACAGTGAACTGGGATGATGTTTCTTCCCACTGACTCAACACCCCCAGTGCCCACACCCTTTTCACTCCACAGTCAGTGCTGTGTGTTGTATGCACCCTCTGACCACTACCATCAGATAAAAAGGTGCCTTGATATCATCACTTTCTTCCCCTTGTTCTGGGAAACATCACGTGGATAAGGAGGAACTGGGGTTGTTTAATCTAGAGAAGAGGAGGCTGAGGGGAGACCCCATGGCCTTCTACAACTCCCTGACAGGAAGGTGCAGAGAGGGGGGATGAGTCTCTGGAGCCAAGGACCCAGTGCCAGGCCCAGAGGGAATGGCCTCAAGCTGCCCAGGGCAGGGTCAGGCTGGCTCTGAGGAAGGATTTCTGTGCAGAAGGGGCTGTTGGGCGTTGGAATGGGCTGCCCAGGGCAGGGGGGGAGTCCCCGGGATCCCTGGAGGGGTTGAAGAGTCGGGCTGAGCCAGCGCTGAGGGATCTGGTGGGGTTGGGAACGGTCAGGGTGAGGTTCATGGTTGGACTGGAGGAGCTTCAAGGGCTTTTCCAACCGAGATGATTCTGTGCTAATCCCCATCACTACAAGGAGCAGATCTGGGCAACCGCTTCTCTGGTGTCTGCCTTGGCTCATGTCCTAGAGGTTTAGAAGACCCAAATGCTAACACCAGGCTAAAAACTTAATACAGGGAGAGGGGGAGCTGAAGGAGGCCGGGCAGCTCTTACTGTGACTTCCTGGTAGGCCTCCATGCCGTTGAGCACCACCTGGATGACCTGGCGCCGCAGCTTCACGCTCTGCTCCATGCGGTACTCGGAGTTGGTCAAGTAGAACAGCGCCGCGCTGCCGGTCACCTGGATGTTTTTGTCATCCTTGTGGCACTTGAGGGCTGTGATCACCAGCTGCAGAGGAGCAACATGAAGCTTCAGTGCCACTGACTGAGGTCTTGGAGTGACTGTTACAAGCCTGCAAGGAACGTGTGGCCCAGGCATTGCAGGAACGTGCTTACGAAAGGAAGGTACCCAGTTCCACTGCGCTACTGGAACTTCCTCTAGAATGGCCTGATGTGGTGTCCCAGGGTGAAGAAACACTGGGACTGCACAATTCCCCTTCTCATGGTGAGGTAAATGCTAAACCTGGGGCTTACCTGAAGGGCTCGCAGCAGCTGGCTGCAGCGTTCGATACGGGCAATGTCAAAGAGGAGGTTGATGGCCCGGGAGGTGATTTCTGGCCGGTGCTCAGTGTAAGCCTCAATGGCATTCAGGACTTGCTCTTCGTTCTTGTCTCCACTCACCTGGCGTGGAGGAACAAAAAGAGTCAGGGAGGAAATGATGAAAAAGGAAAACCAGTGTGAGAAGGGAATGCTGAGGGTACATCTGGAAGGTCAACGGGTACAAGTTCCCTCTGCCCTGCTGGTAGGATTAGGCCCAGGATGACAGCAAAGAGGTTGAATCACCTCTCAGCCCGGAGGGACAAGAAATGGCACCTCTGAGACAGGAGGATGTCATTCACAAGTAAGATTCCTTCTTTCCTTAAATCCTTTTCTTGTAGCCACAGGCATCATGGTCCTTCAGCCAAGATAGTTTTTTCCAGAACCTTCTCTGAGGCATGTTTTTTAACCCTTGTAAAAACCATGTGGGTTACAGGTCCTGCCTTCTGATAGTTTTCCTGCATTATCAAGTAGCTATTGAAAGCTCAGAGCTCAGTTCTCACACCCTAAGAACTCCACTCTGCTGGTGGCCAGTAATTTTCACGTTCTTTTTAACTTCTACCAAGTACCTACTGCCAATATTCTCGTGACCTCATTACCTTGTAGGCTGGAATATGTGTCAGACGGCAGAGAGATGTTTCAAAAAGGCCCAAGAACTGGAGCGGTCGTTTCAGACCCCGGAAGGGAGCAATGCTGCTCTTTGCTGGCTCAATGCTGAGGAAAAAGAGAGATTTCTCCTGTTGGTACTGTGTTTCTTCAGGTGTCCCCTGCCACAGAGAGAGCTAGAGTGACAATAGCTACGCTTCAGTTGTATGTTAGCCTGCTTCTCCTAAACGTAACGCTAAACATCCATCCTGGGTGATCCTGAGTGAAGGGCTAAATGTGCTGAACAGAAACAGCAGTAAGAATTCACGCAGACAGAATGCAGCTTTCCCAGGCAGAATTTGTCCTGGAAATTCACTAGCTGGGGTGAATTTCCTCCTAGAAAAGGGCTGTGGATTTCACTGAACCAAAGTATTTCCAAACTGGACTGCATGTCATCTGACAGACACACTAGCCTGCCTCTGACCATGCAAAACCACTAGCTTTGCTGTCATGTTCCTTACTGACCAAGAGCCAGTATTTTTTCACCAGCTCTGGAGGAACGGAGCCAGTACTGTCCCACTTGTTTGCTTTTGTTCAGTAAGTGCTCAGGGAACAGGAAGGGAGAATTCTGGGCTGATCTAGAAAACCAGACCCCTAGGTATGCCCCTCTGAGGTGCACCAGGATTTTCAAAGGTTGCCCAGTACCCAGGTCAAATCTGAAAATATGTCTTTAGATTCTAAGTTCCTAAAACACTCAGCCCTTCTGTGAACACTGATGTATTGACTCAGTGTAGAAATGTTCTGTCTCAGAAAAGCCTGGATTTCAGTGAGGGTTAGAATGTTCCATGTAGAAAATGTGTAAAGGGCTTTGGAGTCCTTTCAGAAAAAATATAAACCACTGCAAGAGATCCCTGTAAGAATGTGTGTGGAAAAGAACCGAAATATTTCTTTGGATTTGTATGGCATGCAGATAGGATGAATTCTTTATTACTCTCAAAAGTCCTTACATGTGTCACATACCTCAGCTAATTCCCACACCAGTCTTTACCATCAGGAGAAATTAGCAACAGTTGTATCCTTTTCAGCATTAATTAGACCTATAGAATTTAGAAACTTAGAGGGAACTGTTCTTAATACAGCCGAAGATGGATCCATCCAAGCAGACCTCAGTAACTGCCTTTTCCTTACCTTGTCTGGCCCATCTTCTCCTCCATGCTTGGGATAGTGCAGTTCTCCAGCATGGTGTGCCCTGAGATATCGAGCGAAGTGAGGTTTACCAAGTTTTCCACAAACAGGTTTAGAACCCGCCGGGTCAGCTTGAATTTGTAATAACTGGACAGATGGTCTCGGGAGATATCCAAGTGCCTGCAAATGACAGAGAGTGTCTCAGAGCCTGGAAAACATTAGCTGTGGCTTCTGCCTCAATACCAGAGGAAGATGAGAAGCCAAGTGTGACTATTAATTTGTATTTATTTTTGTATTACTTCCTTCACAAGATACAGGAATGTGGTTCTGTAGGATCTGGCAGCAGGATCTGGCCCTGTGTGTAACTGAAGCACACAGATATCTGGTAGAGGTCTGCTTAGAACAGAGCACAGTGAATCACTTGGCCACACATCACAAAGGGAGTTGCTCCAGGCTCAGGAACAGTCCTTCCCAAGCTCCATCACAGCAGCCACCTGAGCAGTTCTGCCTGGTGATTAAGATGCACCGGAGGACCTTTGCATCCCCAGAAACGTATGTTTCCTCATCCCACAAATTAAGCTACATGAGATTTTTGTCTGCTTCCCCAATCTTGGGTTTTTTTCTACCCCAGGCTACTACACTGCCCTAATTTCATTCAGGTAATTAAATGCTTAAGCTTTGGGGAAACCCTGATGTTAAGGGAGTGGTGGGACAAACTGACCCATCACCATGGGCAGGTGGGATCCCTCACAGGACAGGGGCTGCTCTTGCCTGCCAAGACCCTTGAGAGAGACTTCTCTAAACTGCCCAAGACAGCAGCCAACATCCCACTCACAAAAGTGTCTTCTACCTGTTGTAGACCAAGTTTCATTGCAAGTCACTGGGAGTTAAAAGTACTTGGATTTAGAAAATGTTATCCAAGAAGTTCCCTGAGACTCCAGGTCATGCATTAACCTGGTACCCCCTAGTGTCTGCAGTCAGTAGAGATGATACTAAAGCCATGGCAAAGCATCCTTTGTGGGACTAGTACAGCCCTTCTCTTTGGCTTGGAAAGTCCTGGATCCCTTTCCTGGTACCACTGTGCAGTTTGAATAGCAATTGTCTCAACTGTGTTTCAGGAAGTCATTTCACTGTCAACACTGTTAGGTCGGGAGTGCCTATTTATTTACACTGTTTGTTGCCTTGGCTGCACCATCCGTGCACAGGGTGCTTCCACAGAGCATGGCGGGTAGACAGCCTGAGCTCTGAGTTTTTCCTAGTTTTACCTCAGAGCCAGGCTTAAACTTTGGACATTCCTGTTTGACAAGTGGTTTGGAGGACTGAGTTTCACGGTGTGATTATTGCTACCTTAGTTTATGCACACATCTCTAGTAATTTTTTGGCTGTCTTTCAGGCACTCAGCTTTTTGTTTGGCTGGGGGGAGTGGTTGGTTTTGTTTGGGGTTTTGTTTTTTTCTTTTTTTGGTGTGTGTGGTTTTGGGGGTGGGGGTGGTGTTTTCTGTTTTTCCAAGAGGGAGTTTCTGCCAAGTGGCGTCCTTCTGCAAGCAAAATGCAGGCTGGCTTTAGACATGTCAGATACATACAGTGAGTCAAGAGTGAGCCTGTTCTTAGGAAGGTTTGGAACTTGAAACCAGCAGTGGGTGGCTCTCGGTTAGCAGGCAAGCAGACCACTCCTAAAAGGCCTTTTCCTATCAGTGGGAAAAGGATAAACAAGGAAGAACAGATCTGCTGACCTGAGCTTGCGAAGCTGTGCGATCACTTGGATGTGCTCCTCTGAAAGGTCCATGTTGTAAAGCACTAAGGAAACCAGACTGTCCTTCCACTGGGTCAGAAATCCCACATCATTCAGCTGGATCCCAGAGAGATCAAGAGCTGCGAGGGAGGCCAAAGGCCGAAGCAACGTCTCCACATTTACCCCTTCGATCAAGCGGCCCAGGTTCAGGAAGCGCAAGCGGCTAAAGCCTTCAAAAGTAAAGTCTTTGACCAAGACCTGGCGAGTGGGGTTCACCAAACAGTCATCTTCACAGCCTCCGGGGTTCTCCTCCTCGTAAAAGATATTACAGCAGCCAAAGAGGCTAAGGGAGATAAGCGTGTGGCTGAAGCTCACCAAGGTTTGCAGACTCTTGGCTGTCAGCTTCTCACAGTTAGTCAGGTAGAGCTCAACAAGATCCTGGAAGATGGGAAATCAAAGTTAGAAATATTTCACAGGCAGAGTGCCCACTCTGTTTGCTATACCACCTCCCACTGGGACAGCCTGAGACCACATCGCTGAACTCGACCAGTGTCCCCATCCCACTCCCTGTAGTGGCTCTGGGAGTCGAGAAGGGAGAAGCTGAGTTTCTCCTAAAGAAAATTTGGACAGTGAAGGATGGAGTCTTGGGAATCTCTGGGATTCTAGCTGGTGCCCAGGCAGCAATGCTGCTCTGCAAAGTGGCAGCTGGAGGCTGTCTGTGCAATACCACCTGCTTCCTGATGGCCTCCAGGTCCTGGTCCTGCACAATCTGCTCCCGCAAGTGGATCCGTGCTAGCCTGGTGCTCCGGGGATCCGAGAACAGGGTGAAGAAGCTTTCGTGGGGTTCAAAGATGCTGTCCGTCTTCACCAGCTCCACGTACCTGTATTGGGGCAATGGTGTTAGCACAGCACGACACAAAGGCTCAGCTACAGCTCTAGCACCTTCACTGGTTACCAGAACACGTGTCCAAGCACACAGGCACATGCAGGTTCCCTCCTGATCATCCACAACAGCCTTTGGGGTGATGGGAACTGGCCTATTACCTCTTCTCTCACAGAACTAATGATCCTTAGGAAAATCTCAGGCAAAGATTTGTGCAAGGTCATGTGTGTGTGAGCAAACTGGATTCTGGCAGGCACAGACTCCAGGATTGTTTTTTTTTCTCCTAGCTGTTTAAAGCTAGTAATTTGATTTTTTTTCATCTTTCAGAAAAGTAGCTGGCCAAAGTTCTCTGCCAGGCTTTGTGGGCAGGAATTCAGCCAAGAGAGACTGTGATAGCCAAATTATAGAAATCCCTGGAAACAGGTTGCTTTGTAAAGCTATGGGAGCAGCAGCCGCCTTAAAATTTAACATCTGTTAGCACTTTTCACTCTCATTTTTCTGGTTTGAGAGAGAGTTGTAATACTTCAGTGGCAGGAAATGGGAAAGCTCCTTTGTTGCTTACTGATGTTCTTGGAAGAAGCAGGGACTCTCTCACTCTGGGTTTACCTATGTGGAAATGGTGATTTCCACAGAAACTCGAATGATATATAGTGCAGTACAATAACCCCTGGGGATGCTTCCTTCTGAAGTTAATGCAAACCCTTGTTTCCAGTATGAGGATCAATTGGAAAAAAAAGAAAACAACAGCCCTGTGAATTCTTCCCCATTTTTTTTTTCTTCCCTTTTCTACCACTGTTTTTAGAGAACTATATTCCCCCTTCCCTGAGCTCCTGGTTCCTTCCCAAACCAGACAACAGCCTGAAACATACTCATTGACAAGTTTGTCACAAATCTCGCTTGGCAAGAAGATGTCAGGATGGAGCCGGAGAGTTTCATTGTCCAGTAGATAGCAGAGAGTCCCCTCCAAGTTGCGAAGGCAGTAATCTGTGCACAAGGTCATTAGTGACTCGGGGCTATCGGATGCCATCTTGAAGGAAGTTATGGGAAGGGGAAGAGCAGAAGGAAGCTTTTGATTCAGTAGATCCTCTCCTCAAATGAAGTTCCAGGATGAATTTACAGGGACATCAGGACAGCTATAAGCAGAAGGGGGGAAAAAAAAGGTGCATTGAGAAAGACACATTAGCAAGTGTTCCCACAAAGCTGTTGTACCAGCAGGATGTTGATAGTTGTATTTACAGCCCATCACTTGCCGACTTCAAAAGAACCTGCAGCATTTTGGCCTCTCTGGCAGTATGCCCTTAATTCCTTGGTATCGCCACCCCCAGGAGACACTGCAGGAATGAGTTAACATGAAACGTGTTTGGAAATGGGGCTACACAGCAAGAAAATGTTTCCTCATTGCAGGAGTTATCTGGCTGACAAAGGCCCTCTGAAAGGGAAGTGGCAGAAGCCACATTGTTTGGTTTCCTTCAGAGCGGGTTAGATAAACCACCAGAAAATTTACTGTTGGGACGATCCTTTGTATGGCCCCACTGGGAACTGGTGGCCCCATATCTCGTGCTTGTAATTCTATTTGTCACCATCCCAAGTGAAGTTTCATGTTCAACCTGAATGTTTCTCTGTAGTGCCAAGCCAAAGCTTCATGCAAGTCCTTGAACTAGACCGTGAAGCAGATCAAAAGCCAGAGGGAAACACAGAGACTGGTTTGGCTTCCCTTTGAGTGCAGTGTAAAGCAAGGTTTGTGCATGTGCTGGACATGGGGAGCACTCACCCAAACCATTCCAAACCTTTTGCTCTTCTTCATTTTTAGTACAGGATAAAGAAGGACGGGTGAGGCAGACAATCAGGGGAAGCTATTCCCGTCTGTTTTCTTATTTGAAAAAAAAATCCCATGGCTCTAGTATTAAGACTGGCTCACTGGCACTTGAAGGAGGCTGTGCTGGAGCCCTGGAGGTGTTTAGCAGGAGTGACTGAAGACCAACAATGCCATTTCACTTTCAAAGAGTCAAATTGCATTAGAAGCAACACTAATGTGAACGCTTCCATGTATTTCCACAGACACAAAAATCGTGTTGAAATGTTTATTTTTTAGGTAAAACCTGTGTTTTATCAACAAGTATGTCCCTGTTGGCAGAGAGCACACCAGTGCTATGGAGTCAGTCGTTATTCTCTGTGCCACAGCTGAGCAGCCATTTGCAAAATGTCCTTAACTATATTCCGTTTCTGATCTTTATCCTGCAGCTGCAAAGATCAGGACACTTGTTTGTGTCTCTAGCTCTCTGCTTCTCTAAAGCCTCCAGTGCTCGCTCTCTCCTTCATTCCTGCAGTATCAGGACAAGACAGAAGAGTTTAACTCCCTTTCCTCACCTTAATCGCTATCCCAGGGCGGATCAGGCACTTTCCCTCCACCCCCTTCAGATGCTCTGTTCAGCCACTGCCTGGGTGATGACACCCGTGTGAAGATCAGTTATGGCTGTGGACGAGGTAACCTTTTGAATTCAGGCACCAAATGGTCTGTCTGGGTGACAGGAGCCCAGCTGTGCCTGAGCCTGCCCGGCAGCCTGGGCTCCCGGCCT
This sequence comes from Athene cunicularia, assembly GCF_003259725.1. Taxonomy (NCBI): domain Eukaryota; kingdom Metazoa; phylum Chordata; class Aves; order Strigiformes; family Strigidae; genus Athene; species Athene cunicularia. Next base: position 6,422,698 of record NW_020799122.1, on the reverse strand, counting down.
TCTGATCCCTCCCTGTGCCACAGAGAGCATTTCCATGCAGACACGAAGGCAGCACAAGTTGGAAATCAAAGCTCTGCTCTTCATTCCTTCCGTGTTTTATTAATTCTTTTTCTGAGGGTGTGCTTCAGTGCTGAGGACAAAGAGTTGGCCAAGGAATTAACCCAGGACAGAAAGGAACCCCTCCAAAAGGAAGCGGAGATCGGCAGAACTGCTCCTCGCTGAGCCGCGGAGGAACGGCCGTGCTGGGTCCCCCCTGCGGCACGGCCACCCCCGGCCTCGACCCCCTGGGCCAAACCTCGTTCCAGTGTAAGGGGACAAAACCACAAGTGGGCACTGGTGATGAACTTGACTCGCCTTTTGGCTTTACTTGAATTTGATCTATAGTTTCTCCTTCCTATAAGCACCTTTGGGAATTGTATCTGCAGGCAACTGGCAGGATTCACGTTCCAATCTCAAACTCCTTCTGACCCACTGTGTTCTGACTTACAACTCTCAACAGCCTTTTCAGTGGGGATTTCAGACAGGTTCTCTGCTGGTTTTGGCTCAAGAGGCAAAAGGTCTCCAACAAAAAGCAGATGCTGAGAAAAAAAAACAACCCCAAAACTCAGCAATCACGAAAATTGTATTTAACAGCCCGAGCAGACAGTTTAAAGGCCTGTTCTTCTGGGTTACTGTGTCCTGAGCTGGGGTCACAGTAACACAAAACTGTGGCTTTTCCAGAGTGCCACAACAGCTCAGACACCTTTGAGATGCATGTGCTACAATGAAAATGATTAAGATGGGGGGGGCCTTCAATTTGGAAAAATAAGGAAAAGCATAATACACAGCCCTCTCCTTTGTAGTGAAGTCAGGAGAGAAGTCAAGGATGAAATGGCCACTGAGTGCAGAGTATCGTCTCACTGGCCGTGAGAAATGCAGGTGGGAGGAAGCTGTCCCATGCTCTGCACTGTGTCTGCTTTGGAGACAAACCCGCTTCACTTCCAGAACGAGTCCCTCTCACAGATTTTGCCGGAAGCTTTCTTGAGAGAATCTTTCCAGAAAGGCAAGATCGACAGGAAGATGTGAAGCAGTTGGGAAACGTGTTCTGCTATCCCTACCAGCTCCCCTGAGCTGTCAGACAGGAGGTCCCTGCAGCCAGTGTTCTTCCACTGTTTACTACTGATGGCCAGAGAACTCGAAAACAAATTCCCATTGACAATCTATTATCACGTGCAGCTGGAAAGGGCTAGTGCTTGGGACTTGTCCAAGCAGCTTAGAGCACTAAAGGGCGAGGACTGGCTTCCTGTGGCTCTGACAATCCTCTATTCCCCCTCTGCTGAGACCAGCACAATGTGGCTGGTTGATCCTAGCCCTGGAGATATCAGCTGGCCTTTAACTTCTGAGCTCCCCGTGATCCACCAACAAAATCCCATACAGAAGGTTAATACAGAGAAATATTAATATAGAGAAAAGTGGTTAAACTGCCTCAGGAAAATAACACCAAAGCAAAGCATTCATCCTCATGATTTATCATGGATATTTGAGTAGCACCCAGAGCTGCTGCTGTGACCTTTTGTAGAGGACACGATACAAGCTAACCTCTCCCTCCTCACTTAGACTCAAGACGTGACACCTGGGCAGAGGGAGATGGAAGTAAGAGTGTCAATAGCTGCACTGATCAATATTGTCTCTAGTTATAAGCTCAGTGTGCTGATAAAAATAAATGAACTAGAGATGCTGACAAATCATTAGCGTTTGCCTAATCATTATCCTCAGGCAGCTTTCCACAGGCAACAGATCAGCAAGTTGCCTGCCCAGCAGACTGTCACCAGCTCTCTCCAACGATGGGCAGTGAGCTGTCTAGTGCACGTGTGTTTTTGAAGGCTCAAAGACAGACATGTGAAACGTGCCGAAAACTCAAGTGCAGGAATCAAAAAGTAACTAGAACTACAACTGCCAATATTTTTCTCTCTAATAGGTTTGCTTCCATCTTAATGCATGAAGGAACTGAGTCCCCTGGAGACACAGGAGAAGGCATATAAAAGCCTGTGTGCCCAGGTACCCCCAGCAGCAGCCTGCTCCGCGGAGTAACAGCACAGACCTAAAGGAAACAGCAGTACACGGAGCTTCGCTCTCCCCCATCACCAGCCTTCCAGGCCCTGCCAGCCTCTTTGGCAAATACTGCTTATTTGTAGGCTACAGCCGTATTGTTACAGCATTTCAGGCAGCTCTGGCACGCGAGGCTTGAGACCGCTCTTGGCACTCTTGGGGCCCCCCATGCCAATATTCTCTACCTTGGACTTCAGACTGATCTCCTCTTCCAGTCTCTCTCTCTCTCTCCAGGCGGCTGCCCAAAGCCAAGCCTGACTCACCGTGGCTCCACGCCAACAACATAACGTTTACACTGTTGCTACAAAAATGATTGGCAAAGCTGACTTTTCCAGCATCAGGGACTTGTCCAAGGAGAGGGCAAACAATATGCACAGACGTGAACTGATCATGACGACTTCAGAATTACAAATGTAACGTAAATGCAGAGCTTGGCACAGGTTACATTTTGAAGGAAAACTGCATTGTCATTTTAGCTGGCATCTTGCAGCTGCAAATCACTCTGGTTTTATTAATTGATGGGTCATCGCAGCTTGTGCGGGGAAACACCCTCCCTGCCTTACAGCAGGGAAACCGAAGCAGAAGTAGATTGAAGTATTCTTGTGGCCCAGCAAAGCCTGCAATTTCTAAACTTGTCAGCCTGCCGAGACCGATATTGCAAATGAAAAGGACTCGTGCTAGCCAGGAAACGTGTTAATCTTTGTACCTGCCTGCAGTACAAACGCTCCTTCGGATCACTGGATTCTGCCATGGATTTTCTTTCCAAGAGGGGACCCCGGGGAGCTGCCGCTCCCTGGCCAGACCGCGACGGCCTCTGCTAGCCCCGTGAGGCAGGTCTGGTCACAAACCCAAACCCTCCCCCGCTCCCCCGACACGGGGCGCCGGCCCCGCTCCGTGCGGTGACTTTCCGTTCCCGGGGCACTCAGAGGTCACCCCCTCCCCAGGGGGGGGTGTTCATCGACCCAGGCCAGCCCGAGACCCCCCCGAACTGCTATGAGCCCCCCAGACACCCCCAGGACAGCCCCCTGCCCCCCAAAACTGCCCCATCCTCCAGCTCTCCCACCGCCC
>NW_020799122.1:6407150-6419492 GCF_003259725.1 Athene cunicularia | reverse complement strand
GAGCTGCGGGCACCGGCCCCGGCCGCGGGGGGAGCGTGCTGGGCACGGCCCCAGCCCCCCCGGGGAGCTCCCGCCGGCGGTGGCCCGGGGCTAGTACTGGCCCCGCCGGGGCTCGGGACCCCCCGAAGGCGCAGGCTCGGGGCGTCAGGCCCAGGGTGTCCGACAGCTTCGGGCCGCCTCCGCTACCGCCGGGTGATCCCCTCCTGGAGCCGCTGTGAAGCGGCGGGTGTTGGAAACCCGAGGCTGCGGGTGCATTTCCAAGCCCAAGCTCCATCAGGCCGCAGCGGTCCCCACCCGACCTTTTGAGTACAGGCACAAACTTCCCGGCAAACCCTTCCGCCCCCCTCTCCGGGATGCCTGTGGCTTTCCTTCTGCTGCGCCCTGTCTGTCACCTGCGCGGTCCCCGGCTCTCTGCTTCCACCGCCGCCGTGAGAGGCACCGGCATAACCCCTACAGCCTCCCTGTGAAAACTTCTTGCCCCCTGGGGAGGAAAAACGCTGCCTCGCCTGTTTGTGTGGTGTCGTTAGCAAACCGCGGCGAGGAAACTGGGGCTAACGGAGTTATTTCTCTGCCTGATGTTCCGCAGGAATTCCCTTTGATGGTGGGCTGCGCTGCCTGTGCTGGAAGGTGGGTTTTGCTTGGGGTGCTTTTGTTTCTTGCCAGTGATGCTTCGGGTTGCTTAAGTACATGCTGTTTTGGGGCACTTAAAATTGTAAACAACAAAAGTCCAGAGCTTAAAAGCCACTCCAAATCGACAGTAATTTGTGGAGATCAGCACTGGCACAATCACAATAGCATTTACTGACACAGGACAGCCATTGCTGTGGATGATAGCGAGTGGCAGTCTGCCCTTTGCAGGAGAACAGCCCTCCCTATTAAGCTAGGAGTGCATTTCCATCAGGTTAGCTATCGATCAGTCCTACAGATAGGTCTGTGTTGAAAACCAGTCCCCAAAGTACTCCTGACTGCCGCTTGGCAAAGCACTAGGCTTTCTGGAGAAAGCTCCCAGTATTTTCAAAGAGCGAGTTGCAGCCACTGTGTTTGGTTTTCTTATCTTACAGCTGTAACAGCTTATTCTCCAGATACTAATTTGTGTGCATCTCTCTTCTGTGCAGATACTCCTGAACTACCTCCCTTTAGAGAAATCCTTATGGAGCTCTTTGCTGAAGAAACAGAGGTGAGGACATCAGTACTTGCTGCATTATTTCTAATGATATCTGTAGAGAAGGAGAATAGTTCCTTAAATAATTAAGTATCGTCATAAAATGAATTGTTCTTGTGTGGAATGTACTGTTCTGTGCACTGTCTGGTGGATTGACCTCTTCAGTGAAATTCAGCTGAAGAGAAAATCAAATGCCTTCTGGCTGAGCAGGGTGGTACAGAGAGATCTTTTTGAACTCAGTCTAGGTGCTTATGTTGATTTAATCTTCTGCTTCATTGCAAATTCCCCTTTTCTTCCTTAAGGGATCTGTATTCCCAGTTCCTAAAGGAAATGATTATCCAGCCTGGGATCGCCAAAGCCAACCTGGGTGTTTCAAGGGAAGATGTCACCTTAGAAGATCACGTAAGTGTCGTTATGCCTTTGTGTTGCAGAAAACTCCTCAGAGCTGCAAACTATTGTTCTGGAGTCTGGACCCCCTGGGCAGCTCTTGGCTCTGTTCTCAACTGTTCTGCTGTGCTAGCGGGAGGGATGGTTCCTAGGTACCAGCCTGGCACTTGTGTTAGTAGCCTTCAGTGTGAATTATTAGCGAAGCACCAGCAGTTCTGAGGAGAGCTGTTTTCAGCTAAGCATATCCCTTCTCCCCTCCTCTGGGACCAGCTGCCCAGGCTGTGGGTTTCCTTGGGGAAGGGAGAGGCTCACAAGAGGTACCTCTAGCAAAGATACACTGGGAAGTCAGGTCCACTGGTGAACTCAGAGCAGGCTGATCTGAACAGAGGATGTAGAAGAGGCAGGAGAGTCAAGTTGGACTATGGCACAGAAGGCTGGGGACTCATTTCTAGTTCTGCTGCTGGCTTTTTATTTCTTTTAATTGACCGTTTCTTGCATCACCTTCTCTGAAAGTACTGTTAAGAGTGTATGTGTTGGGGGTGAGAGTGAAGTAACTGATCAGAAGAGACTGTAAAATGATAAAACTGCTTCCATGATGTCTTGAACATTAACTTCTCTGCTAGTGTGCAGTCATCTGTGCCACTGTGATCTCTGGAGGCCTTGGTGCTGTAAAACTAGCATGTTTGTAAAACTCCACACGTTGGCAGGTGGCAGTGATCTTTGAATCTCTTGGAATGTTGCTTTTTCTTTTTTTTCTTCTCTCAGTTAGTTGTTAACTTTGCAAGGATCTTGATGTGGAGAAAGTGTGTGTGTGTGGAGGGGGAGTTAAGTTTTCCGTATTGGAAAACTTGTCAGCTACTGGATAGATTGTTCAGAGTAATAAGTTTTAACTCTTTCCTGTGCATGATGGTGGTGCTTAATCAGCCTTCTCAGAGCTCAGATACAGGGGGATACTTGTAACTAAGAACCACAACTCTTAAGTGCTGAGCGGGTGGGTAACTCTTACCCTAAGTACAAAGACATCTCCATTGTGCAGGTTGGAGCTGCAACCAGGAATCTTGTTGACACAGGACAGGATACCTGGTCTGGGAACAATGTCATTAAAGAGGCAGGTGAAAAGGGATTGGAAATGTTGGCTTCTGCCTCTTGAAGTGAACCTGCATGCTCACTTGCTTCACAAGCTCTGATCCACTTTCTGCACACTGTGTGAAGAAACAGCACTAACTGTAGCTAGTGATAGAAAAAAAAAAACCCTGATGAGCTCAGAGCGTGCTGGTACTAGATGACAGAGGGATGGCAGAAGTGTTTAAATCACTATTTACTGAGGATTTTGATGCATGTGAAACATGCTTGTTCTGTTTCTGTTGTTTATTTCTTTAGCCCCTCAATCCAAATCCAGACAGTCGATGGAATACTTACTTCAAGGATAACGAAGTGCTTCTCCAGATAGACAAAGATGTCAGGTGCGTGAGGCATAATGACTCAGGTTTCTGAACCTGAGTGGTTTGGTTAACACATTGTACTTTGAAAACAGAGTTTAATATTAAACCAAGCCCCGTTTAACATGAGGCATGTACTTCCTTCTTCTTCTGCCTGATTTCCTCCCATATCCATCCTAGGAGGCTGTACCCTGACATGGCATTCTTCCAGCGCCCAACGGACTATCCCTGCCTTTTAATCCTGGACCCTCAAAATGAGTTTGAGACGCTGCGTAAGCGGGTGGAGCAGACCACACTCAAGTCACAGACGGTGGCACGAAACCGCAGTGGGGTTACAAATGTGAGATCTAGGTGGGGGCTGTCCATGGGGCATGGTGGCTTAGCTGATAAGGGGAAGGGTGTTTCTCAGGCTTTTTTCTGTTTCTCTTTCTGCTTGTGTGGTGAATTAAGTGAATACCCCCGCAGGTGCTGTGTATTCTGGTGGCTAGACAGCTTTGTAAAAACAGTTGGTATGCCTGACAGTTAGTAGGGAATTACAGGTGTATTTAAAGATTATTTTTTCCTGACTTCTGGTGGAAGTTGGGAGTCACAGGAAGATGCGAGTATTTTATGATTAACATCTGTCTTTTGATGGGAGCAAAACACTGAAGGGTTAATTTATTGAAGCTGAATTTACAGAGTCTTCCAGAAGTGGATCTCATAAACCTGTAAGTGGAAAAAGGACTGGCTATCTGCTGAAATATGTGTTGTCTCTTTCCTCTTCCATGAGCTTTACTGTACAAGTGCCACATGCTGTTAGGGAAGGTGGTTTGCTACCACAGCAGATCTATACTCTTCCTCGTAGTACTAACAAAGAAGTGGAACTGTTGTGGTTTCTTCCTGCACGGGATCAGGTGGCGCAGTGATTCAGGGGAAGTGTCTGTTGCTGCACAGACTGTTTTGTTCTTCAGAGACAGCCAGCGCTAGGACTTCACTGCCTTTGTGCTTCCCGAGTTACTTGTCTTGGTTTATGTGAGCACCTGCCTGCTTGGTATAAGCTGCCCAAATCTTTTGGGGGCCTATGTGTATTAAAAGCGCAGCTTGCCACGTGTACAAAACTGTCCATGGTGGCTGGATATCCTGAATCAGCCCTAGCCTTGTGCTTTTCAGGTAAGCTCCCCTCTTAAAACAACGCCTAATTCTCTGAGTGAGTATGAAGTTCTGCCCAATGGCTGTGAAGCTCACTGGGAAGTGGTGGAGCGAATCCTGTTCATCTATGCCAAGCTGAACCCGGGGATAGCCTACGTTCAGGGGATGAATGAAATCGTGGGGCCTCTTTACTACACCTTTGCTACAGATCCTAACAGCGAATGGAAAGGTGAGAGACTCTTTTGGCCGCTCAGTAACGGCTGTTGTACTGCATGCCCTCTGTGTTAACAACTGTTTTGGGAATTAGACTCTTGTTATTTTTGTCTGACTGGGGCCAAAAAGCAATTACAGCAAGAGATGAGGAGTTTTGGTGTCTAGAGCAAATTGATAGAAACTGAATGAGCTGTGAGTGGTGAGGACATGGGAAGTAAGGATTTTTGAGGGGGTTTTGTTTATTTTGCCTGGATCTAAGTTGCACTTCGTGAAACTGAAAATCCCCTTAGAAGCCCTTGTTTGCTCGTACTGTATATACCTGGTAAGAAAAGAATAGAATGGGAGTACTTTGTTGCTTCTACTTCACAGGAGCTCCAAGGGTGTGTGCTGATGGTGAGGAGAGCAGATGATATTCTTGGGCACAGATAACTCGTGTGTGACCCAATGTCATGAAGACCTTGTGTCGCATGTAGGGTTTGTATCTGCAATGGCTCGTTAGATATTTCTAGCTTTAAAAAAAAAAAAAAAAAAAGTGTCTAGTCTTATCCCAGACCAAGCAAGCCAAGATCTTGTGGGATCTGCTCTTTGAATTCAGTACAGCAACCCAGTTATGGAGCAAGAACACTTCTGTGTGCCTTTGTCAGTGATGCTTCCTCTATTCCCCCATCATTTTTAATTTTGAACATGCTGAAGCAGACACATTTTTCTGCTTTACCAATCTAATGGCTGAAATTCGGGACAACTTCATTAAGAGCCTGGATGATTCGCAGTGTGGTATTACCTACAAAATGGAGAAGGTCTACTCTACCCTGAAGGAAAAAGATGTGGAGCTGTATTTGAAACTGGTGAGGAGCTAGATGTTTCTCTGAGTCTCAGTTGGAATGGCAGGAGAGGAGCTTAACAGTGCATTTAAATGTCAAACAGTTTTGTTAAGCTGTTAATGATGTTTGAATAGAGAAAGGTTGAAAGAGTGTATGAAGGACCTACAGGGCATAGAGGCTCTCTTATCTGTGAGTTGAAACTGCCTCTCCTTGGAGTAAGCCTAGAGCAAGCTGACACAGCAAGGCTTTCCTCCCCTGCCTGCCTGTGAAAGCAAACAATAATTGTTGCAGAGCTGCCAGCTGTGAGGCCAAAGTGACTTGGCCACGATCCCTGGTCACCTGGGTGGAGACCTAGTTGGAGCTGGAGTCTTTCTTCTAGTCATCAGGCAAAATGCGAGTTTTGCTGCAGAGTTCCTTGGAGTCTGAGCTTACAGGAATTGTGTCTCTATCTTTAAAAACGAAACACCCACCCTCCAACATTTTTGCCACTGGATGCTCTAACAGCACTAACTTAAACTGCATGGAGATCATTCCAGCAGTAAACTTAAATCAAGCAAACTGGTCCATCCCACTCACCTAATTCTCTCATTCGCCTTCATGCAAGGCGCTCGGAGTGCTTTGGGTTGCTGTGGGTTTTGTAGAACATCTAGAAGGCAGCTTTTGTTGAAAACATCTTCAGGTCCTATAAGCCATTTGGTGTGAAAGTCCAAGGAGAATTTGGAAGGGAAAACTGTTCTTGTTACTCCAACCTTTACCAAATCACACAGACTTTTTTTTTGTGTTTAGAGAAATCAGGATATATTTCTTTTACAATCCCAAAGATTGTCAGCACATGACCTGCAGTGTTGGCTGGTGGCTGATTCAGTGGGGAGAAAATAAACAGTTTGACTGGCAGGAAATGGTCTTGGCTGTGCAGCAGCTGGTCCTTAAGAATATCAGCAGGATCCTGAACTTGTTTGACCTTGATTAAACTTACAGTCCCTTGGATTTAACAGCAGAAAACAAGAAAGCTTCAGGCTAGAAGCGCTTACAGTATGTTTTATTGACCATCAGTGTGAACTCTGTTTCTTTTTTGTGAATAGTAAACCTTTTGATAAACACAGGGCTCTGGAAAGGAGAGGAAATCCTGACAAAACAGCTCCTCTGCTAGAGGGGGAGGACTGTGGCTTTGCAGATAAAATGCTGTTCAAATGAGAACGTTGAAATTACTTGGCAAGTTTAACGAAACTAACACAAATAGTGCCTTTAGGAATAAAAGCTTCCTTTACTCCATGTTACGGACAGGGGAGCATTTTCTGGCTTGTGTGTAGAAGTGGAGCGTGGCTGCATTTAAAATCTAGCTTGAATGTGAGAGTCTCCAAAGGAGGCAGTGGGTTGGCTGATGTTGCAGTGTGAGTTGGCAGCTTCGAGCAATATCAGGGTGGAGATGGGGATGGAAACATGGGGTACATTTCTTACCTGTAGGGAAGTGGCCGAGAGCACGTATTCATTCTTTGCCTGGTGCATGTCTGACAGCAAGAACAGAACATCAAACCCCAGTTCTTTGCCTTTCGCTGGCTGACGCTGCTCTTGTCCCAAGAGTTCCTGCTGCCAGATGTCATCCGTATCTGGGACTCCCTCTTCGCTGATGATAAGCGCTTTGATTTCCTCCTGCTCGTCTGTTGTGCCATGTTGACGTAAGTACAGAGGTAGCCTTCCTGTTCTTTTCTTTCCCTCCTTTACCTAAACCCACGGATCCATGAGTCTTCTGTAGGCATGTGTTAAGGCATCTGGTGAAGAGGTTGTAGTCACTCGTCACAGTGGTAGCAGAAGTGTTTTCAGAAGCCTCTATAAGGGCACAGTGTGGTCTGGTTTTAAACTTCATCTGTAAAGAGTCAAAAGTACCTGGAATAATTTCCATCTTTCAGACTAATCCGGGATCAGCTGCTGGAAGGAGACTTCACTCTGAACATGAGGCTGCTGCAGGTAAGGATTAAATATAGTTGGCACAGGGAGTAATTTGTAGAGTCTTGAAATTGTACTGTGAGAGGATGATAGTAGGGATATGCCTGGCTGAAGAGAAGTACTAGATTTGTGATGGTTGCATGCAGAAGAACCTTCAGGTGGATCTTACAGTGTGGTAATTACTGGAAGTGTGAATCCACCACCTGCTGGGAAACAGCTCATGACAGATGACTGCTTTAACTTCCTTGCTGGTGGCGTCTCTGCTCCCTGTGCTGCTAAATGGGTTTTCACTTCCACATGCAGAAAGTGGCTGTACAATCTCTGTTTTGTCATTCTAACTCTCTTTCTCTTCTCCTGCCTCCCCCTTTTTAGTGCTACAATAGCAACAGGCCCTGTTTCAGAGAGTAGTATTCCTTCTCTGATCTTCTGTTGGTGGGGCACAGTGCTGCTGTCTGGAGCCCAGCTTTGCCATTAAAATAAAGCCTTCTTTTGATTGTGCACCCATTCCAGCCTACAGAGAAATTGTCACAGACTAGAGGTTTTTAACATCTTTCGGTTTGGAAAAAAAAAAAAATCCAGGAAAGATGTGAAACCCTGTGTAACAGTGTTAAGTTTATTGGCCGGAGGCTTTTGTTTAGTTCTGAGATCTGTGGGAGCCCAAGGTTCAGAACACACGTACTGCATAGTAGGATATCTCTGATTCTGCCAGTTCCTGCTTTGAGCTGCGCAAGATACTGGCTTTGATAAGGCTTTCTGGCACAAAGATAACCCTTGTAGCAGCTTACTGTACCCTTGGAGGACAAATTAAAAAAAGCAAACAAAAGCCTCCTTGAAGGGTATTGAGGCTTGATCGGTTACAAAACAGGAAACTGTTAGCTGTTAAGGGAGTAACTGTACATGTCAGAACCTTATAATAGGCCAAGATTGCTGTTGTCACAGTTTGCCCTGCTGAAGTGGAACAATGTGTACAAGAAATGCTAGGTAGTCATTTATATTGCTTTGTTTTTTGACATAGGATTATCCTATCTCTGATGTTCACCTGATTTTGAAGAAGGCAAAGGAACTTCAAGATTCCAAATAGTCCATGAGCCTAACAAAAGGTGTCAGAGAAACTGTATGGCAGTGGGTCCCAGGAGACGCCCCCATGCAGTGTGGTGCATTAAAGCTCCTAGTGGTCTCTGCAGGACTTCAGGTTTCATGTGTGGGCTACTGGCCACCTTGAAGACTTCCTTCAACTCTATTTATTAGGTCAAGGACTGATTACTTCCCCATCTACTTGGGTCCTGCACTCCAGATTTTTTCAAATCTCAAATGCCTATGTGCTGCCAAAAGCAGTTCTTTGTATCTTTTTTTAATGACTTTAAGTTCGAGGAGAAAGAAACCATCTGTCTGCATATCCCTGAAGGGATGGACTCCTGTATCATGGAAGTAACATGTGGTGTAACTTCTGATGGGGAAGGGACAGGCTGAGTCCAGTGGAGCTTGGTGGGTGAGCGTAGAAGGATCTTCCTCCTGTGAATAGAATGTATTCCAGTGAAGTCACACATCCTGCCGTTCAAGTAGATTCTGGATTCCTCTTCCTCATGTCTGCACTTGGCCATCCCTGGGGTGTGCAAAGAAGATTGCATCAGTTTCTGGTGACTGTCATCTGACATCTGGCAGTTTGGACCCCTTTGCCTGGGAAAGAGATCTGGAGAAGCTGAGATGGGAGGACATGATTACAGCTGGTGGCTTTGTGCATTGAAACTGCCTGAATCCGGAATCGCCTTATCAACAAGGTCTCCTTGAAAGCAAGACTGTGGTGGTTTGAATCAGTGAGCATTGTTTGAAGTCAAGCCTTATTACACACAGCCTTAGAGCAGGAGCTTGTTGCTGCAGGGAGGCCTCACGCTGCTTTCCTGGCTCTGACCTGGAGCATAGCCAGCGACAGTTGGGATTCTGAAATACAAGAAATGGGCATCTAGTCACGTGCAATGAAGACAGCCGTGTTGAGGGGCTTATACAGGCATGGCTCTGGGGTTTTTCTGCTTCAGTGGCTTGTGTAATACTACCCTGCGTAAGCTCTGGTCACAGTAACCTTGATATTGTCTCAGTACTTCTTGCCAGGAAGAGACATGGTACAGGTCTGACCCACAAGTGAGAGTCCTTTTCAGGTGTGATGTAGAGGGCATACAAGTGTTTGTCATGAGCTGACTGCTGGGCTGATCCACTGTTCTGTGTACTGGTCCTGTTGGAGTCACAGTCCTGAGTGGGACACTTGTCTTCCTGCGAGGGAAACTGCTGCATTTCAAATACAGTGGAGCTGGCTCAGGTGAACATCGACTAAGACAAACTACAGAGAGAACTGCTGACTTGTCAGCAGTGTCAACCTGATCAGAAACAGTAATCCTCAGAGGGAGAAACTGCCAGCACCCAGGTGCTTGGGTGATGCAGAAGCTTTTGAGTGAACACTAATCCAGTGTGCTTTTCCCTTTCTGTGCTGTGCTGGCTCACCTCTGCGTAGCTGTTTGCAGTTTTCAGTATTTATGGGTATTGATTTGTTAAAGGTCAGTCTTTGTAAGATCTGCTTAAGCTGCTGATGGCCTGGAATGGCCCTAGCAGGAGGGATGTTGTCAGCCTTCAGCTTTTTCACTAGTGTTATTTCCCTCACTGAAGGCCAGTTCTCTACAGGCTACTGTAATTCTCAGAAAGGTGGGTGGGGAGAAGACCAGAGGACGGGTTGATGCATGTACCTGTGTTCTCGCTGGCAATCCCAAGCAATCTCTGCCCCTTCAGAAGATGCTTGAGTAACACTGGTGCAGCCAGGTGTTGCTGCTATGGTGAAGCAAAAGCAACTGAAGACTTAAAACAATCTGTAATTAATACCAGTGGCTAACAGTATCCCTCTCTGCTACAATCCTTTCTAGAGGGTAGAGTTTTCTTCCAAGAAATATGGAACCAATAGACCGGGACAGCTGCTCTAACCTCCCAAAGGATGTTCTTCCTTCCTGCCTTGTATTGCTGAGCTACTCCAGGTGGTCTCCTGGTCTCAGCTCTTGGGTACCCTGCACTGGAGAGGCCAGTAGTCAGACCTCTCCTGGCCAAATGGCTAGCTGGTAGGCACAGATGTAGAACTAGAGGGTCAGACTCTTAGGCAGAATTGGACCTCCTCTAAACACTTCTGTTTCAGAACTGCTCTAAATACGGCTGTAGCTCTCACATTCCATGTGCAAGCTCTGCGTTCTCCTCCCTCAATACCTGGGCTGTCCATTTTGGGTCCCCCTGGCAAGCGTAGGGTTCCCTTACACTGTATTTTCTCACTGCTGACAGGACCAGCCGTGAGGGTTCCTGCTCTGAACAACTAGAAGTCTCCTTAAAATATCCTGAGAAGGCACAGGCAAATCAGGGTTAAAGCATTACTTGGAGATTAACTTCTGCTTGTTTTCAGAGTAGCCGTTGGCCTCCTGCGGTGGAGTTGCCCAGCTCTGAGCCAGGTGCTGGTCTGTAGTGTACAGACTCGAGGAAGACACCGGGGACGTGGCTGGGTATGGGTGTCATTCTGTCTTCTCCCTTCCTGGGTGCTGAGGGGCTTACATTATGCCATCTTGCTTCTTTTCAGGGGATGGCAGTAAATGCTTTTAAAGGGAGTCTGCAGTGCTTTAAGGGGATGCGATGAGAGCTTTGGCTGCTGGAAGGGTTCTCTGGGATAAATTCTGCAGCCTTATCCAGACTATGGCTGCTAAACTGATTGAGTTATTTGGGGAGAACTTGTAACAACTTTGATAACCCCAGACAGGCTGGTTCCTGCATGAAAAGCTTTTATATTATTCCTTATTCTCTCCTGTGTGGTAGGAATTCTGTCCTGTGTTGAAAGGAGTAGTTGTACTCTTCAATGCCTTAGGAAATCCATTTCTTTATTCCAAGATTTTCTCCTTTCTTTAAAAGCAAAATCAGATTTTCTGAGGGGAGAAAAAGTCTTGTTACCAGCTTTTGAATCTCCTCGTGAGTTTGCTTGGCTTTGTTCCTCAAAGGCTTTTGATGATTTTGTTGTTGAGGTCAGTATTTAGCTAGTGGTTCCTTGCTTGTGTGACCAAATAACAACTGCTCTACCCTTGAGATGTTTCCATCTCTGATTTTTTTTTCAGTCCTAATCTGCTGCAGGAGCAGTGAGGTTGGCTGAAGAGGCAGTTCTTTGGGTTGAGAGGTGTTAGTCTGGGGTGCCTGGGGAACGCCTTGTTTCATAGAGGCCTAAACAGAGGACGTTTAAATAGCTCTTACAATGCGTTCCTCGCAGGCAGGATTACTGCCAGGCTGGGGAAGGGGGACCCATCTTCAACTGGGAGGAAAAACAGGATGCTGTGCTGGGGGTGGGGAAAGATGGGCCTTCCCTGGGAGGGTGAGGTCTGCTCTACCTGCACCCCACTGTCGTTCAGCTTTGAGAAACTGGCTTTGCCAGTGAGGTAGAAGCAACAGGGTACTAGAGATCAAGTCAGTGGTGACTGTCACTCAGAACACTGATTTTGAGTTTAAATTTTGTGACCTAACCTAGAATTATTCACCCTTTGGCAGTGAGTATAATGAAGGCCAGAAGTTGCTTGGGGGGAGTCTGGGGTGTTTGGGAAAGATGAGGCTGTTTTCCCTTAAGGCTGTCAGTGACTTTGTTTTAGCTGTTTGGAGTGCTCTTCTAAAATGTCCTTTCCCTGAAAGAGAGGAACAAATAACACTTTTTTTTTTTTTTTACCTTGTCTGGAAAGAATTGCCAGAACAGGGTGTAGAGAACACTTCCATCACTCTAAAACTCCTTTTATGCTTCTTTTTAAACACTATTTTTATAACGCATCCTTTAACTAAACGGGTGGCTTTGTGCAAACATCTGTTGATGTGACTCACCGTGCTGAGCCTGGAGTTAATGCTGCTACAGGTGCTGACTACAGTATTTCGAGATGCTTTCGGTGATGGAGGGAACCGCAGCCGCGGCGGGGGGGGTGCAGTCTCCATCGCCGCCTCCTCGAGGCAGGACGGTTTTGCTTTGCCTTCACCCAGCCCGCCGGGGTTTGTTGTTGGGGTTTTTTTTGAGGAAAACGCTGCAACCGCGGCTGCTCTCGGGGTGGGCTGGGGGGGAGCACAGGCCCGGGGCGGGGGGAGCGGGGGTGCCGCCTCGTTGACCGCTCCGCTCTATTTTTGTACTTTCTCCCGCGGCCCCCGGGACTCTCCTCTGATGCTGTTCTCCCGTTTGTCCCAATAAAGTGGTTTCTTTGCACCCCGCAGC
>NW_020799122.1:6399277-6407100 GCF_003259725.1 Athene cunicularia | reverse complement strand
CGAGCTGACCAAGTACGGGCTGCCCGGGCTGGCGCAGCTGCGGAGCCGCGAGGCCTACGTGCTGTGCTACGACCCGCGGAGCCGCAGCGCGCTGTGGGTCATCGAGCAGCTCAACCGGGAGACCCTCGGCGGCACCTCCGAGCGCGCCGCCTGCGATTTCCAGGAGGACGACTCGGTACACGAGTACCACCGCGCCACCAACGCCGACTACCGCGGCAGCGGCTTCGACCGCGGGCACCTGGCGGCCGCCGCCAACCACAAATGGAGCCAGAAGGCCATGCGGGACACCTTCTACCTCAGCAACATCGCCCCGCAGGTAGCACCCGCAGCACGGAGACGCGGGTGGAGGGCGGGGAGCGGAGCTGCCCGTGCTCAAGGGCAAACGCTGCTCCCTGCTGGAAACCGCCTCGGAGCGTCTTCGGCTCCTCCGGGGGTTTGCTCGGGCAGAGAGAGGCCAAGGTCACTCTGGGGGGGGGCTGTAATTCCTGCTAAACTTAACGGTGGCGATCCTGCTTGCCTCCGCGCTCCTCTCAAGCCGTGAGAGACCCTGGTCAGTGCAGCTCGTTGCAGGAGCAGAGTTAAACAGGCAGACAGGTGCTTGCAAAAATCACGGTCTGAGGCGAGCGGGTTCTGTTCCTGGCTGTGCAAACCAGGACCTTGCCGTGCACAGTGCCCAGAGCTGAGATCTCTTCTGGAAAGTGCCCAGGATGCCGTGAGACACGTCACAGAAAATGTAGGTGTTGTTACTCTGAACAGTAAAGAAATTCCCCACTGACTGACTTTGCTGTCTGTATCACCCTGGTTGTTTCTAGAATCCTCATTTAAACCAGAATGCCTGGAATAACCTTGAGAAGTACAGCAGAAGCTTGGCGAGGAAAAACAAGAACGTGTACGTCTGCACAGGACCCCTTTACCTGCCCAGGTAAACACGAGGGCCAAGCTGGGACCGTGAGCGAGCTGCTGCGGCCTCACTCAGTAGGTGAGACCGGCTGTGTGCAGAGGTTCTGTGGAAAGCTACTTCTGTGGGATTAGGTTGTGTATTTTCCATTCAGTTATTTCATGATTAAAGGTGGGTTTCTTGAGCTACAACATAACCAAGTCACTTTTGTTTGCAGTCCTTAACAATCTAGTAGCAGTAGGTTACTAGATTATTAGACTAACAATTAGACTGCAGACCCCTTCCCTGCAGAATAAAACTTTTAGGTTTTATTTCATGGACCGTTTCTCCATTTAAGAGCATGACTTTATTTGCAAAGATCTTCCCATGGTGCTAAAGAGCAGCTGTCTCATGTTGAGATCTCTTCAACAAGAGAGAGCAGGGAAGGAATCTGGGGGAGCAGACCCAATACACAGCTCAGCGTCTGTTTCAGCAATGTTTCTACAT
The DNA here is from genome assembly GCF_003259725.1 of Athene cunicularia. Classification (NCBI taxonomy): domain Eukaryota; kingdom Metazoa; phylum Chordata; class Aves; order Strigiformes; family Strigidae; genus Athene; species Athene cunicularia. Next base: position 6,405,716 of record NW_020799122.1, on the reverse strand, counting down.
CCCTACCACAAATGTAGGGCTGCTCCCTGCCACCCTGTGTGGTGGGGGATCACTTTGGGGGGTGGTGGAGGGCTGAGGGGGCAGGTGTGGCACCAGACTGGGAGGTAACATGGGATGTTGCTGTTGGTGCAGGATGGAGGCCGATGGGAAGATGTATGTCAAGTACCAGGTGATTGGGAAGAACAACGTGGCTGTTCCCACCCACTTCTTCAAGGTGCTCATCCTGGAAAAGGAGAGTGGGGAGATTGAGTTGCGCTCGTATGTGATGCCCAACAGCCCTGTGGATGAGAAAATCCCCCTGGAACGGTTTCTGGTTCCCATCGAGAGCATTGAGCGAGCCTCAGGGCTCCTCTTTGTCCCAAATATCTTGAAGAGAACAGGTAACCTGAAAGCCATCACAGCTGGAAACAAGCTCTGAACCCCGACTTAAACGAATCAAGGTATCTCCTGGGAAGGGACTGAGCAGTTACCTCCAGAATAATTGTTCCTTGGGCAATTTTAAATGTGGGAAGTAAGAATCAAACCAATGCTTCTCTTTACCCTTCCCCTTGTTTTGTGTGACACTAACATGCACAAGGCTCCCAGGCACTTGCCATCCTATCAGGTCTGTAGAATTTGCCCCTAACAGGCAGCACAGAGAATACTCCTATAACTGCTGCCTTTGAATTACATGTGGCTCATTAAGACACAAAGGGAATTTCTGCTATTTATCAGGGAAGGACAGGAGCAAGATGGGTGCAGGGGGAGAGGTTCCTGCCTTTCTGTGGCCAAAGGATTGTCTGATTGTTTTCTTTCAGGAGATGGTTTTAGCAGTAAAGCTTTGAACACCCAGAGTAGTGGTTGTTTCTTATCTGCTCGTACCAAAGCTCTGAATGTCTCAGCAGGAACGGGGAGGATAGTACCAACTTTTCCAGCTGTTTTCCTGTTTAAGCTCACTATAGGCAGAGCCTAAGATATAGATGGAGCCAAACTGTAAGGAGCTATGCTCATTGCTTTAGCACTAAGGCCCAGCTGAAGCACCAGCCCTTCCTGCTGCTGGGAAGGATGAAGCCTTGAAATTGAAGCAGGGATGAGGGGAAGTCAGACTGAGACAGGAACAGCTTCTTGGCATAAGGATTAGGTTTTGATTTCCTTTAAGTGTGAAGGCCACCTGGCTCCAGAAGCACTGAGTGTGCAGGATCTCTGGCCCCTGAGTGCCCTCCTCTACCCCAAGACAACTGCACATGGACTTCAGGGTAGCTGTGGTTCCATTTTGCTTTATTCCCCACCCCAGACTCTGAATTGCTGCAACTCAGTCTGCTGCCAGGCTTGTCCCCTTCACTGGGCCATGCGGGCAGGATGGTCCAGACCTGCTGCTCCCACCAGCAGGCAGGCTCTTGGTTGAGCAGCACTGCCAGCTTTAGTCACGTTGGATTTTCCCAGCACTTCGCCTTTGAGCAGCTGCTTCCCTAAGGCAGTCCTCAGCTGATGGCAAGGTCAATGGTTTTCCTTCCCTCAGTTGTCACTGGGTGTCTTCACAGCCTTGTCGATGTGGGGTCTCAGCGCAGACAGAGAGATCAGCAGTGCTTCCTGGAACAGACCAAGGCACCACTCAGAACCGCTGCTCTCCAAGCAGCAAGAGGCGAGCCAGCTGCGCTCTGCCGAGGAGTCACACATGGGCTGTGTCACTGCCCGAGCTGCTCTGTGCATGCGGGCATCGTGTCCCACTGTGACCACCAGCCACCTGCCCTACCTCTGTCCGGATGGTTCTGCTGCCTTGGCTGGGACAAGTATTCAGGTAGAAGTCAAACAGGACACTTGGGTCGGTGACCTCCAGGTTTGGGTCCACGTCAACTCCAGCTTCCAAGCCTTCAAGCCCTCCAAACACGACAAGGGCATGCCTGGGGGAGAGCACAGGGACAGAGCAGTGAGACTGGCTCCTACCTCTGTACCAAGGCAGATGTTACAAGCTTTACACGTACCTAGAACATTCGAGTGATTAAGAACTGGCTGCATGTCAACAGTTCTCTTAACTTGATCTGCAGGAAGCAGACTCACTACTTTTGTTCAAGTATCTGGGGTCTGTGTTCAAGCTCCTCTGTGCTCCTGAAGCAGGGAGCTGTGTCCCTCGCTGATAATGCCCAGTGCAGCTGCCTCCTACAAAGCCCCACAGCACTTGGCCAAGGGACAGTCCCTGCTACCACCTGAATGGGGAGGACAGGAAAGGAACTAGCATTGTCCTGGGGTACTCGCCCCAGCTTCTTCAATGCAGAGGAATGTGCCTTGGTGTAAAAGGGAGCAGCAGAGCACAGGAGAGAGCCTGCAGGGAAGTCCTGAACTTGTATCTATGAGGATTCCTGCCTGGGAGAACACCAAGGCCACAATGCAGCAACTTTGCTGCCTGTGGTGGCCTCGCTGGGGGCTCCGAGTGGGGTCAAGCAGGTGGGATGTGAATCTGAAGGAGGGGAGAATGGGGGCTCTTGAGTGGGCCCAAGCAGGCAGGACATAAACCTGAAGGAGGGGAGAGTGGCCTGGTCCACAGAGCTGCCCCGCTCCGAGGTCCCAATAGAGAGATCGTAGCCTTCCTTGAACGGGCACTCTGAAAAGACAGCACCTGGGAAACAAACGCAATACAGGGTTAGTTATGTGGTGCCCTTGCTGCACCTTTGGACGGGCTTAAAGACTCCACAGGTGAGTGGGGGCAGCAGAGGGAATTGTTTTTCAGTGCCACTAGTGCAGCAGGAGACAGAAGAAATCTCTCCTACATAACTCCCTTGGCTGCAGGAGTCTCTGACAACTTTCTCAACCACAGCACCTTTTCCTCAAAGCTCAAACAACTGCCGGGAGCCATTCCTTGACTAATGGTTTATGATTTTCCTGGGAGGTCCAATCATTCAAGAGGAAAAAGATTTTACAGGGTTCTTGAGCTCAAATGTCACTTCTGACTCTGAAGTGAATGAGCAGGAGGAGGTTATGGTGGAAATGGAAATGTACTAGCTGGAGGTGGAGAGCACCAACTCTTGTCTCCTGCTGCACAACAGTGAGTGGAGGCACAGGGCAGAGTATTGGTGGGTGACAGGCAATTCACACCCTTAGCTTGAGCCCTTAAATTTGCCAAGTGGCTGCTAGCTGCATGTGTAAGCTGTCTTGGAGAGAAAAGATTTCTAAGAGATGTTAATGTAAGCAGATGTGCAGCCAGTAGACCTGAAAGAGGCGTGGAAGCCAGACAGACATGGCAGAGTGGAGAATTCCTGTAAACACTTACTCAGGCAGGAGGCAAGGCGGACGCTGTAACCCCAGTACAAGCCCGACACCATCCGAGGGTGGTGCGAGGACACCACGGTGCCTTTCCGCACTTTAGCTTCTGAAAGGGAGGCAAACAGATGAATAATTAGTATCGCAAGGATTAACAACCCCTGCGACCAGCCACATATGGCAGTTTCTCACAGGGTACAACCAGAACTGCCCTTTGGAGCACGTTCTGGAAAGCGTGCAGGTATGTTTGGGCTGGTTATTGTTGGTGAAATAACTGAGAGTTCTTTCCAGTTAATTAGGGAGGTGTGGTAAGGGTGTTACTAAAATTGTGTGTGGACTGAAAGGAACATGCAGAGCTGTTGGGTACCTTCAAACCTCAGTCACCAGCAGGCTGTCGTCCAGATGGACCAACTCCTGCAGGACTGAAGTTTACAGATGCAAACGGAGCAGCGGGTTACCTGGCTTCTGGGGTTCCTCCAGGCGCACGGTGACTCGCAGACCAGGGTTCAGCTGTCTGTCGATCTGCACCTCCTGCAGTGACAGTCACCATCAGGCATTCTGGAAGTACTGGGGAAGGTGGGGAAGGAAGGGAACTCTAAGGGAGTGGGGGTCTGTGCTGGCCTGGAGCTGAAACGAGCTCTGCCATCAAGGCCTTTGTGGTGCGTGCGGTGCAGAGCAGGCTGAGGGCGCTTGAGTCAGCAGTCTGAGACTTACTTTGCTGCTCAAAGGTTTAACTCCAGCAGTGGAACAATGATGTGCTGGAATGGGCAGACTTACCAAGACTCAAGAAGCCTCAAACATTAACAAGCCAGAAGGGACAAGACAGCAACTGCATTAAACCCTGCACTAGCCTGCTGTGGCCTTCAGAAACCCAGCAGTACCCACCCTGCCTGCTTCCCATCTGCCAGAGACAGGGAAAATTGTTCTGGGATCTGTGGGTTAGACAGACAGACGTACCTTCCTCATCCCGCAGTTAACAAAAGAGCCTCTGCCTGGCTTAGTTGGCCGGTCCAACACTACGCCTTCTCGGTACTCTGCCTCCTCATCGACCCGCATGTGGTGGGGGCTGTCCAGGGGGTTGAGGAGCCCTAGAACAGCACAGATGAAAGCAACTGCTAAGGAGGGGACACAAACTGTGAGACCAAAGGTGCAAGTACAACCGTTCTGCTGCCCTCTCCCTCTCTGATCCATCATTCCTCAGCATAGCAGCTCACTTGTGCTCTGAAGCAGGGAGAAGTTATTAAATTCTGTGCATCCCACACAAAACAAAAGCTCAGGAAGGGAGAGCCAGCTGCTTGGGACAAAGACAACTGAATCCTTACCTGCAAACTGCAGATCCTCATGTTTTGGAAAAAAGGATTTCCTCAAGTACCTGTTAGCAGAGAAGGTTCAAATGTGGAAACAGTTGTTTCTAAGGAATACAAGCCTCAATTCTAGTTCTGTTCTGACTTAAAGGTGCTGAGTACAGAGAAAAGCATGCTTAGCTCCCTCAAGTCCCTGATCTACCTCTAATGTATCATGCAGGTTGTATCCTGCATTCACTGCTATTCTTTTAGTTGAACTTCTGAACCAGGCATGTGAAACAATTTGATCTCCTGTGTTCCTGCATAATTATGTAATATAAACAGAATATGGCTTCTGCTCCCATAGCCTCTAGTGTGAGATACCCACGGTAGTCAGTTCTGATGCAAATGTGACGCACAGTCTGACCACGGTGGACTTACTGAGGGCACTCCAGGTACTGCAGGATCCGAGCCAACTGCACACAAGCCTTGCCCTTCCTCCCAATTCCTTCAAAGTCCCCCTCCACGCTCCTGAAAGAGAAAGAGAACAGCCTGTGTACTCAGCATGAGACTGCACAGCCCCAGATGGCCAGGTGTCCAGAAGACCAAGCCCTTCCCCTTAATCTGAGAATGGCAGCACACCCCCGCCTCCACTCCCTAGAAGTAAATGGGCCACCTTGTAAAAGTGCTATTATAGAAGTAGAGTCTGTTAACAAGTCATATTTAGAACTCTCTGTAAGCCAAATACTTTTTTTTTTTTTAAATATTTGTGTATTGACACAGCCCAGCAGCTGGATGCTACAGGATTGCATGGCTTGGCCAGTTAACTCACATGCAGGTCCAGATGAAAAGCTGAAGGAACAGAAATTGGTCTTGCATAAGAATATAGGCCCACCCCATCCCTCCACATCAAGATTGAAGAGTACAGGAGAACTTGACCTCCTGCTGCTTTGTCATCCCCACGCTGGGATAAATGATCTTAGTTGCCAGGGCAGTTAACTCAACATCTTTGTCCAGTGGTGTAAGGGCTCCCTGTAATCCTGGCATTTAAGAGAGGTTCAAACATTTGCTTGAGGTACACGCAGTTCTTTGCTGGTTTTAGTTTAATTAAAGATTGAAGAAACAGAAAGCAAAGAGGGAATGCTTTCTGCAGAACGAGATGGCTTCTCCTTACTTTACATCTTCTCCGTGCTCGTCAAACACTACGATCTCATCCACACAGAAGATGGCACATGCCCGAGCAATCTGTCCCGCAAGGTACGTCCGCAGCTCCAGCGACTGGGCGTTGTTCAAGATGGAGCCTGGCAGGGCTACGCTCAGCGTGTAGTGTCGCCCTGGGGAACAGAGGGTGATCAGAAGAGAGCCGCAGCGTGACAGCAGCATGTACAGCATTTTATTTACTACTTCAACTGCAGTTGTGGTGGAAAAAAAAAAAAGCAACTTCTGCTTCTTAGATTTTAATCACAGGTTTTCTCTTAAGAAAGGTCTCTTGTGCAGCACTTGCTGCATTGTGTTCCTGCCTGTTTACGTGTGTGGATTAATCTACATCAGATATACAAAGCTGAGCAACACCCTTCCTATTCATACGTAAAACTGACAGACCCTTATGACGAAGTTCTCCCAGCTTTTTCACCCAGGCCTCCCCATCGGGTCACATCAGCATCACCTTTGTCCTCCTGCTCCTCCTGCTTCTCAGCTTGCTTTTCTGCCAGCTCCCGCATCCTCTGTTTTTCCAGTTTCTTCAGCAGTTTCATTTCCTTCCATTTTTTCTTCTCCGCTTTCCCTGGAACGGAGAGCAGCACCTCGCTTTAAAGAGCGAGCCCTGAGCGCTCAGAGCAGGGCAGCTGTGGAGGACAGCACGAGGGCCGCCGGCCCGGACAGCGCCGTGAGGGCCGCGCCGGGGCACAGAGCGCTCGGGGGCG
>NW_020799122.1:6383754-6399227 GCF_003259725.1 Athene cunicularia | reverse complement strand
GGGCCGTGTTCACGCGGCGGCGCGGGGCCGGTCCCCGGGGCCGTTTCTCCGGGGGGTGGGCGGTGTAAAATCCGCACACCCGCGTCTGGGTGGCTTCGCCCAAGCTCTGCGTCCCTGTGGGGTGTGTCATGGCCTCAAGCAAGAGCCCACGTGCGTGGGGGTGGTGCAATTCTTTATGTTAACTATCTGGTCCCGCAGTGCTTATCTGTTTCAGTGACTGCAGCTCTCCCAGCGCTCAGCACGTGTGTGGGTGCAAAAGGACCTCCAGCAGCACCCTCACCCACCCAGGCGGCGCAGGCAGGTGAGATGGGGCCCGTCTCCCCTAGGTGAAGGCAGGAGGGGGGTGTTTGCCTCCCTCCCGCGGGCGGGTGCGGCTCTGGCTCCGAGGGGATCGGTGCCATCAGCTGCTGCCTGATACAGAAAACCTGCAGAGCCACCACCCGACGAGCAGCCACCACCGCAGGACACACTGCAGATGTTGTATGGGTGATGGCAGCTCTCCAGCAGAGCTGTGTCAGCTCTAATCATTAGAGATGTTTACTCTTCAATAATTGCAATAATTCATCTTTAATAATTTAACTGCCACAAATACTTATTGCACAGTCTGTTACACATAACTCCTGCAGGATTGATGCTGGATTACATTCTTACCCAGGTTGAAATCAAGAATTATCTTTCAAAACACTCACGTTACCCCACCAGCCCAGTGGGTGGCGGGTTGCGGGGGCCACCAGCAGCAGGAGCAGCCTGAGGCCACTGTGCCCATCCTTCCTGGTTGCCATGTGCACTTGTCAAAGGCCTGAAGGTTTTGTTTTGCAGCCTGGGTGATGCTGCCAAGCCCTGACAAAGCACCGGGGGTAGTTTGGGGGCTGCAGAGGGAAGGTTTGGCAATAGCTGGACTATTTAAGAAAGCCTCTTTCCTGGGGGAAACCAGTTACCGATTTTGTGATCACCTTCTGGACATGCACAGAAGAAAAAACAGTAAGAAAATTGTTAATTATGGGAAACACCATTTCACTGGGTTTGTAAATTTCAGGATTCAAGGAATCAACCTTCTGAGGGGCAGTGATACTGCCCGGTCCTGTGGCAAACACAGATGCTGGTGGAAATGCTGCCCTGTGCCCTGGGGTACATGAGTGGGGACGTGGAGCAAGACAAGACAGTAACCCACCAGCATAGACCTAAAGGTAGGTCCTGAAACACCTTTTCAGAATTTGGTGGTGGAAAAGCCCCCTGGAGCCATCCTTACCTTGTGTCTTGCTGGATGCATCCCAGAACTGATTAGCAAAGTCTTTAAACATAAGGAGAAACGCTGAATACTGGCAGTGCATGTGAAGGTTCACTTTTTGCAAGAAACAGTGCAATCATTTCACAGTGACAGTGTCCTCCAGACCCTGGGCCTGGCAAACCTCTTAACCATTTATCTGAGAGAAAATGTAGTTGAAAGCACACCAAAAAAAAGACACATCGAAGTTTGTAGCCAAGCAAAGGAAGAGGAGGAAGAATGGTTGTGGCTGGTGTGGACCAAGGTTTTCTCTCCAGTGTGCTCAGGGACTGGTTTTCTCCCGTTTCCATTTTTGCAATATGTCATTTGCTGCCTTCAGTGTGGCTTCCTCCTAAATAAACATCTTGGGTTCAGTCAGTGGCTTCCAGCCAAATCCCCTTTCCCCTCACTGCAGTTCAGCGTGCACCCAGCAGACTCCCTGCCTTGACCAAGAAGTGTGGGAAGCTGATGGGGCAAAGCTTAGGCTGGCACTGGCACATCTCCTGCCCCCAACCCAGCTCACGTGTCTGCAGGAGGGGGTTGAGCCATATGTGATGCCACCATCAGGCTCTAATCCCCAAGGCTCTATGCATTTCTTTGTGGTATTTATTTCATTAAACCAGCTCTCATTATTACTCCCAACCTCACCCTCCTCCATGCTGCCACATATCTCACCTTTGCGAAGCAGAACCGGATGAAATGGTTGTAGTTGTTCTTGTGGGCCCCACAGTAGAAAGCAGAGAGCGGGATGGCAGCAAGTCCCTGAGAAGGGGAAGCACACGGAGCTGAGGTTGCTCTTTCTGATCTGGTGTGAAGCCACCCACTTTTGCTCACAAGCCTCATGGAAGGGCTTGTAGGTGCCCTTGGTGCTCTGTCTGCTCCCTCTGCTTGATCTGAGGCTGCCAGAGTTGAGGCCGGCTGCTGACAGGCACCCCTGATGAGCTGCTGCACCCGGCAGTGGTGTCGTGCTGCTGTATCCTGTGAGCACAGCCCAAGGAGGGCACCAACCCGCCCAGGCCAAACGCAGCCGAAAGGGCCAGATGCGCTTACCTTGTTCTTGACCATCCACTTTGCAAATCTGGAGTCGTAGGGCTCATCAGAGTCGGGGACATCAGGGACGTCGGATTCTGCAGGAGAAGCACAGCAGCACAGAGGTGGGTTCTGCTGCCCCATGCTTCAGCCAAGCCCTAAACTCAAGGCCTCTGGGAGCTTGGATGGGAAATACGCTATTGTCCATCCCTGCTTTGGTGGTGGTTTATGCAGGTTCCTGTCTGTGCTAGTGGTACCACTCCAAGCTGGGGCCCCGTACTCAGTTCTGCCTGAGCAAAACCACAGCTGCACCACTCACTGAACTCGGAGATGTCTGCCACCAAGAAGTAGGTGCCCTCAGGGATGATGGGTTTCATCCCCACTGCATCCAGGCTCTGGACCAGCCAGTCTCTCTTCTGCTGCAGCTCCTTGGGTAGTTGGATGAAGTAGCTTTCTGGTTTCCCATAGAGCTCAAGCTCCCTCTGGAAACCCTGAGCTACGGCCTCCTGTGAGGAGAGAGGAACCCAGTGGGAAAATGGTCAAGGCTTGTTGAGAACCAGTCTGCTCTGATGCAATTCACAGGTGATTAGGGAGCAGGAGGCGATTTCTCATTGCACCAAGCCAAGCTCTCTGCCTCCAGCCCCTCCAAATGGCCCCTTGGATTTATCATTGCAAAATAAGGAATATTTCCAGGCAGGCTGGACTCTTCCCTTCCTCCCAAGCATGGGGCAACTGCAGGGAGAAGGGAAGGAGCCTCTCCAGAGTGCCACACCACCCTGTCTGTGCTTTCCAGGTCAGCCATGGGCAGAAGGACCCTCTGTCACCCCTGCTTCGGGGGGTTGGGAATTGCAGGGCCAGTTGCAGAGAGCTGCCTTACCTGGGCCACTGTGGCACAGTGGTACGCTGAGTTTTGGTGCACGGTACGGAGGTGTTGCAGCAGCCGGTTGGATCCCACAGTCCAGCCCACCTGCAGCCAGGAGAGGAGGAGGAAGGTGGTAAGTCTCTCTTTATCTGCCTGTGCTGGGCTTCTCTTTATCTGCCTGTGCTGGCTTCATTGTATTTTCCAGACAGGGCTACGGTAAAGCAGCTTTGGTACTTTCAGACCCTGATGCTCAAAGCGGACTGTGCAGCAGTGCTGTCCCCAGTGTTATGCGATCGGACCCACACCCTGGAGCCAAGGGGTGGTGAGGGGAGACAACGCAGCACTGCACGGGGGAATTCACCTTCCATCCAGTGGCACTGAAGCTCTTCCCAGCGCTCCCGATGGTCACCGTGCGGTCCCACATCCCCTGCAAGCTGGCTGGCAATGAAGCGAGAGAGAAACACCGATAGCAGAGCTCAGCGTGCTCACTTCTGGCCTGCATTAATGAGGGAGCTCTTAATTACAGAGGGAGCTCTTTGCCCACCATAAACCCGTGGTGGCCTCTTGTGTTTGCAGCATATCTTTCACCTGAATGAGCCTCACCCCAAGCAGGCAGCCAGGTTTCTCAAGAGCATCTCTTTGGAAATAAGTGTTTTCACATGCTTGTACCTAGCCCCAGGGGCTCCCAGAGGTGCCAAGCACCATCACCTTGCAACAAGGTGATTGCATGTTGCTGTAACAGGAAGAACAGGCCTCTGAAATCATGGTGAAATGGATGTCCCAAAACTAGAGACACAGAGAAAACTGGCGTTATGAAGTGTGGGAAAAAAATCCAGTTTCCCTGGAGCCAAAGGGCTCTTAGCTCTGATTCTCACACTGGGAAGCCAACTCCCTATTTCCTCTGACTGGCTCTGAAGTCAGGACTCCAGTTTAAGCCCTGGTTTGGAGGCTGAGACTAAAGTGCAGCAAAATACCTCTAATGGGGACACATGCCTGGTAGAACTGTGCATGCAAGCAGCCAATGTAATTGCCAGGGGATCCCAGTTAAATCACCAGTTCCTTCCCTGAAGATGCTGTACCCAGAGAGTACAGCCAAGCTAAGCCAAGCAATTCTCCATACCGATGCGGATGTGCTCCTTTCCGTCGTAGACCAGCCACTCGTACACCTCATCACTGATGCACAGGACGTCGTGCTTCACGCACAGGTCTGCAATGAACTCCAGCTCCTCTCGGCTGAAAACCTGCAGCAGGCAGGGAGTGGAGCAGAGATGCAGCAGGAGCATTGAAAATCACAGAATCACTCAGGTTGGAAAAGATCCTCGGGATCATCGAGTCCAACCCTCAGCCCTACTCCACACCCCCCAACAGCTCATCTAAACGATCTAAACACATCCAGGGATGGTGACTCCACCCCCTACCTGGGCAGCCTATTCCACTCTCTGACCGCTCTTTCTGTGAAAATTTTTTTCCTAATGTCCAGTCTGAACCTCCCCTGTTGCAGTTTAAAGCTGTTCCCTCTTGTTCTATCGCTAATTACCTGTGAGAAGAGACCAGCACCAACCTCTCTACAGTGTCCTTTCAGGGAGCTGTAGAGAGTGATGAGGTCTCCCCTCAGCCTTCTCCTCCTCAAACTAAACACTCCCAGCTCCTTCAATCTCTCCTCATAGGATTTATCCTCCAGGCCCTTCACCAGCTTCATTGCCCTCCCCTGCATTTGCTCCAGCACCTTGATATCTCTACTGTATTGAGGTGCCCAAAACTGGACACAATACTCAAGGTGCCCCTCCCTGCAAAAGCTGCACACCCTGCCTGCGTCATCTCCCAAGACAGGGCAGGCAGGATCTGGCTGTAGTGGTCTAACTGGGCAAAGCCACTGCTGGCACAAAAGACCAGGCTTAAAAACACCAAAAGAGTGAGCCACAGTGTGCAGTGCTGCCTCAACACCCATTTCCCTTGTGTGCAAGGAAGGTCAAGTCGCTGCTACGCTGCAAATGTGGCTGGGTGAGCTGTAGCAGCCCAGCTGCTTTCAGGGCCAGCCACAGCAAGGCCAGAGGCATTACCTTGCCCAGAGGGTTGTTGGGTGAGTTCAGGACGATGGCTTTTGTCCGTTCACTGAATTTAGAAGCCAGTTCAGCTGGGTCCAGCTGCCAGTCTGCACTAGACATCAACTGTCCATCTTTTGGAGCTTTCTAGAGAGAACAGAAGGAATCTTGGCTTGCTTTGCTACCGCTGCACTTTGCTTACCACTCACCTCTTCACTCACTTTGTTACGACCCCTCCCTCCTTGACAGCTTTGCTCTGACCCACTCACCGGTCTCAGCTGGACAAACACGGGCATCCCACCAGCCATTTTCACCATCGGCTCATAGCAGTCAAAGAAGGGCTCAATGATTATCACCTGGAAGAAAGGGATTTGTCAGCACCCTCCTGGCCTTGCTCAGACCTTCCCTGGGTGCAGAGAACAATGGGAGAGAGAGGAAATTTTAATCCCTGAATTACTGTCATGAAGAATTTGCATTGCCAGTGGGCAGTAACAGGGAAGAATAACATCACTCAGGGCAAAAGAGTTATTTTGTCTTATGCAGAAATGAGACAGTGCCCTGCAGCAGAGATTTTTTTCCTTTTGAAGCTCAGATACTGGAGAATGGGGATAAAACCTTTCTTGCTCTGCAGAAGGACAATGAAAACCTGCCCCTGGCAGACCAACAGCAAAGAAGGGCTCTGCCAGAGGAAGGTGGCCTGTGCAACAAGCCTAAATCTTGCATTACCTCATCACCTTCATCAACAAAAGCCTGGAAGCAGCAGAAAAGAGCCTGGTATGCCCCCACAGTCACCATCACATTGGTCATAGGATCCACGTCTCGTCCAAGCAGCTTCCCAAAAAACTGGGCTAGGATCTTCACCAGAGGTGGATGGCCCTGTGGGGTGAGAGGAGGGTGGGAATTGGATTGCAGTGGCCTCCAAAAACACAGATGAGCCCTTGGAAGGGGCCTGGGCAACCAAGCACCCTGCAACAGTGTGTGGGGCATCTTCCACTCCAGCTGCTTCGAATGCCCTGGTGAAGCAGGGCATTACAGCCCTGGGCAGGGGGTGCACAGGCTGATGCGTGATTTGCTTCATGTGGTTTGCCCTGTTTATTGCTGCCTGATGAACCCTGAAGTGGCCAAGGCTAATGGGGAGTGAAGGGGGTGTTGCCAAGGAGGGGGGGGGTCTGCCTACGCACAAAGCCACGGGTGTACTGGTGCAGCATGTGGTTCTCCCCGCTGAGGGCTCTCACGAACGCCTTCTTCAGAAAGTCTGGTGGGGGGAAATCAGGGAAGCCCTGGCCCAGGTTCACCGTGGAGTAGGTGGCAGCCAGTTTTACAAATTCCACCCTGGAAAGAAGAAAGGAAGAGAAAGAGAAGTATTTAGAGAGGGTCCGGGCAGGACGGTGGCACCGGCTCTGCATCCCCTGGGAAGTGGTGAGGTTGGTGTCCTTCCTGTGGAGCCATCCCACGGCTCGCAGGTGGACCAAGCACAGGTCATTTCAGACCTGTTTTAATTAAACCAAGGATGAGGCACTATTGCACTGGGGGCTGGTTTTAATTTGTTTATGAAGGAAACAGCCATTGTGCTGTCTGGGTGTGTGGTCGCAGCTGAAGCCACACACTGCTTCGGATCAGACCACACTGAGCAGGAGAGGACTCAGAGGTTTTCAAGCTCATATCAGTGCTGTAAAATTTAACAGCTAGACACCATAAGGCCTCTGCAGAGGGAAGGGCAGGCTGAACTCAGGTCTCCGACAACAGCCAGTTCATTGGCAGTTGTAGCTTGAAACCAAGCACAGCAGAGCCTTGGGGAAAGCCCATTTAAAACTCTTTTTCAAGCACACAGTTTCCCCATGCCCTACTGTGTCTGGCAGGCTGGGAATGGCATTTGCAGCATCCCTTCACCTGCCTCCCTGCTTGTAGTGCCCTAGGGTGGGCTTGAAGCAGATGTCAGGCTGCAGCCAGTGTGCTGCAACCACTTGGCTCAGATTTGGGTGCTGCTGGGATCACTCAGGCAGAGGGAAAACAAGGTGTTCCCGCTTGCCTTCCCGCATTAAGCGTGAGCAACAGGCGTAAAGTGTGAGCAGCAGGTACAGAACTGAGCCAGGGTAAAGTCTCCTGGGACAATCTTACCCCGATGTGCTTCCTGAACAAATGCAAAGCAGCTGAGGGAGACTGCTGCTCTGTGCTATGTGGCTGTCGTGGTTTCTATCTGGTTTCTATCTGTGTTAGGCTGCCTAAAACCACATCTACTACCAGTGTTAACCAGATATTCTTTTAACTCACCAGATATTCTTATCTATTCCCTCCAGTCTCCGAGCTTGCACTGGCCTTGACATTTTTTCCTGCAGAGAGAGAAAGGAAGTGAGTTTGAAGCTTCTACTAATGGCAATGGGGCCATGTGTGAAGGGGACATCCCCAGGTATGTTTTTCCAGAAGACTATGTGCTCTTTAGTGTTGCTTCATGGGTTGTTGCTGACTGACCTTAGAGCAGTAACACTGTTGCATTGGTTTCTGGAAAAAGCTTCACACACTTTTTATGAAAGATGAAGTAGATGAGACCTGGCAGAGGAGGACGTTTCATTTACAAGTTTCAACAAGAACTGAGAAAACAGAGGAACAAAAGAAGCACGTGTACACCCACTGGGGAGCTGGCAATGCCTTAAACCTAATTTTCAGTTGGAATAAATCATGGGGTCAAGTGAGCTCAGCCAAGCTGTAACAGCCAAGCCAATGACCCCACACCTCAGGCTTTTGCCTTCCACAGCCTCTCTGATCCTCCTGTGGAAGGACAATCTTGTGCTCTGCAGGCCACAAAATATCCCCTATTCCTAGAAGAAGAAACTTTTTTATTCCACACAGCTCTATGGAGTAGCAGAAGTATTTACCCCTTTGTCCTGCTGGAGTGCTTGGGGGAGGGAGTCGCTTTATATCCTAAGCAATATGCTGTTTTTTTCACCTAAAGTTCATGGCAAAACCAGGCAGCAACTGGGTAGAGGCAAGAGAGGGGCACAGCACACATCAGTGATTTATGGAGACACCAAGGCACCAGTTGCCTGACTGGTGTCTAATTTCCACATGCATCATGGCTAGGGGGAGTGGGAAGGACAGTAGGAAACTGAGAGCAAAATCCTCCTTCCAGCTGGATAAGCACAGTGGGAGAAAGTCAGATGTGCTTGATGGGGAATTTATCATGAGGATGGTGAAAAGCAGAGGCAGAATTTAGTAACTTGACAGCACAGGGAAAAGGTAACTAACCAGACAGTGAAGGGACTGGAAACTGGTGACAAACGATTCTCAGTGCACCAAGAAAAGCCAGTGCAGGGATGTGAGGAGGGCGTCTCTGAAGCACCGAACCAAGAAAACAATCGCCACCACAACAAATAAAATACATTTGAAGAGGGACGAGGAGGGCATGTGAAAGCAGCTGAGAAGTGAGGTGTTGAGCTGGGATGTGAGGGGAGAGGGTCTGTGCAGTGCGTGCTGGGATGGTGGTGGGGATACAAGATCAGCCCCGCTCCCCAGGCTTGGCCGCAGTGGTAATTCTCCACTCACCTGCTCACCTCTGCCGTTCCTGGAAGGCTGCACCAGAATTTGAGAAGTGCCCCAATTATATTTTTTTGTTAAGGTCTTTATATTTTTATACAGCTTCAGGCCTCACTAGGGATCTTTGCAAATAACTTGCTGAGGAGCCCTGTGTTTCAGAGGGCACAGGGTGGACTCTGTGCTCTCCTGTGGTGCCGGGCAGGTAGCCAAGGGTGAGCAGAAGTTGCTGCTTCCCCAGGCCTAGGAGAAGCCTGCTCCTCAGACCCCTGCTTTGTCCTTCTGCACAAGTTCATGGATATTATCATCAGCAAGATGCAGTGCCTGAGTTGATTTTGGTGGGAGTAGAAGGGTTGGTGGCTTGGGAAGTAAAAGATAGCTGGAGTGAAGTATTAACAGCTCCAGCACTGTTCTTGTGCAGCGGGGCTGCTGCTGGCCACAGTTCAGAGAATCTGACAGCATCAGCAAGTGCGATGGGGGTCAGTGGGAAGAAGGTGCTTTAAGCTTAGAAATTAAAGGCCTTGTCTGCTCCAGCCCTTTCAGGCAGGGAAACAACAAATGTTTTCTTCTTTTGGTGTCCCCCCCATCCCATCCCCAGCCTGCACGATGCTGCCATGGGCGGCTGCTCATCAGGCCGGAGAGCAACACGGGCTTGGGGCCAAGCAGCCCCCAAATCTGTTTCAGCCTGTTCTGTTCCCCAAACCAAACAATGCGTTTCTCCAGTTGCAATTTGTCTGGCAGCCAGACAGGATAGTTGAGTGCATATGTAGATGACTTAGGTGGCCACAACCTTCCACCACTGACTCCCCGCCGCACGTCATTTCCTTGCTCTGCATGTTTGTATTTCCAAGAGGGATGTTGATATTTCCCAAGTACTTTGCAACCCAAGAGGCTTTAGTAGAAGAGCCCACCAGACGAGGCAACCCCACAAACAATGAGCTTTCTTCTGTATGAAGAATATTCTCTTGCTTATGAGATGTTCCCCTTAAACAGGTTACCTGGAAGTAAGCGAGCACAGAGGAGATTGCACCAGTGTGGCTTTTCCTGATGTGCCCTATCTGTGGTCGCTGCCAAGGCCAGCTCCTGGGCAGTGACCCACCTGGGCTCCACACCACGGCAGCCTCAGCCAGGGCCCAGGCTGCCGGCCAGAAACAGCCCCGCTGGGCATTCAATACCTCACTGGAATACGAGCTATATCCAGCGCTGCTCTTCCTCTCCAGCAAGAAGTGACGCAGAGACGGTCCCACTCTCCTGAGCATGCCACAGCTCCCGCTGTCTCACTCCTACGGGCACAGACCTGCATTTCCCCCAGACACAAAACAGAGGGGTGAGACAATCGCTCCACAGCTTCAGGTATAAAGCAAATGCTCCATGTACCTGGGGATGAGGCAGGTCCAGGGCCAAAGATGGGGTTATTCTGCCAGAGAAAGGAAAAGGGGAAACGAGCTGCTTTGTGTGTTGTCGCTGCCATGTGAAACAGCACTGGGACTGTACTTTGTGTCCGTGACACACACAAAGTCGGGATCACAAGGGCAACCACGGCTTCTGCCTCCTCTCTCCCCAGTTCCAGGCTCCACCCTTTCCTCTGTGCTGGGGAGAGCAGTACAGACACCATTGAGAGTGCACCTTGGTGTTCAGTATCAACTTCCCATCCAGTTTCACTGATCCCAGGTCTCTCTTGGCTCTGCCCTTCCTCCCCTGCAGCACCTGCACCTTCCTCGTGATGCGGCTGTGCTTGGCAAGGCTGTTTGGACACTCTGCCTCCTGGGGCTGGCAAATGAAACAAGGGGCTGGACAGACCTACCCCACACAAACTCACCCCTTCCTCTTCCTTCATGTTCTTAAGGTTACCAAAAAAAAAAAAAAAAGAAATCAAAGACAGAGTGCTGCTATTTTTTAAAATCTCTGGCCTCTCAGCTGCTGCAACTCCAGGCTGTTTAATCACAAATTTTATTCTTATTAACAAGATGTCAGCTTCCATCTTCAAAGTGATTTTGGTCTTTACTTTTCCTTCAAGGCCCCATACAAATTAATTTCTGTGCCTCATGCAGCCTGTTCCCTCACCTCAGGTCCCCTCAACTATTCTACAGCATTGCTTAAACATGGCATTGAAGCTAAAGTAAGTTAATGTTTTGTTAGGTACTTGAGATAAAAGCAGTGAGTCTGGAGGATGCATGCACCTTTCTTTTGACCAGCCATGGATTCATTCACCCAGCTGCCAAAAACCAAAACAGGTTTGAAGTTGGCCAGCCCACAGGTAAGTTCTCAGTACTGCTAGATGCACTTTCCACCCTTACATGCAGGATGTCAGTCCCCACTGTTTGCATTTTGTGTTATTTCTAAAACAAGTGCAAAGTGGCTGCTAGCTGAGACCAGTGAGATTTTACATCTCTGCCCAGGTGGGAAAAAACCAGCACAATTTATGGAAAAATGGGAAGCCACAGCATACTACTGCTTGGAACTGCAAATTATGCACCTCATCCCTGTGCACGGGATGGCTGCATGTCGGGGGCAGCCACTGAGATGTGGGGGGACACTGCTTTGGGATGCAAAGCGAATGAGTACTGGGAAGAGGGGGCTAACCTGCAGGTGACAAAACAAAAGTGTGGCAGTAAAAAGGGCTTCACTGGATTACAGGAAGCTGGTGTAAGAGCTGTACACAAGGCTCCTGCAAAGAGCTAGAGGCAGCAGCAGGGTCAGGGTGCTGCTGACAGTGGGAGCAGCCGTCTGGGGGTAGGGCAGAGGGCTCTGCCTCACCTCCCCAGCCCTGGACAATGTTTTGGAGCAGGGGCAGCCACCAGAGAGTCCAAAAGCCTGGGAAAGGCTCAAGGAGCCTCTTACGTGGTTGGGCTTTTCAGGCTGTGCTGTACATACACTCCCTGCAAGAGAGCTGGGGCACCTCTCGCCCTGGCGGGGTGCGCAGGAAGGAGCACACTAAGGATATTGGAGGTGACAGCTGAAAGGTCACCGTGAGGTCTGGTCACTCACCACCTCCTGCCCTCCAGCCCACGGGCACCAGCCGTCTCCACTGTCCCTGTGCTCCTCAAACACCTCCACAGTGCTGGCCAGCCTGGCCACTCGCAGGTGCACCCAAAGGGCTCTGGGGACAAGGGTGCCCCTGAATCCGTCACACCAGGGGGTGCAACGCCACAGCGGGAGCACAGGCAGCAGCAACAGCCAGCAAGCGCATACACGGAGGTGCAAGACAGCTCCCAGAAGGGGTGGGGGGGGTAAAACCGACTTACATCAAGCTGGGCCACGCTGTCTTATGCTGCCAAAGTCTGGCAGAACCGCCCAGGCTGCCTTCGCACACATGCTGCCCTCTCCTCGACTCCCTGCAGCTGGGACTTCCTGGGAGGAGTCGGGGGGGCTGCAGGAAGGCAGGAGTCGAGCTGCAACACTCGGACAGGGAAAATCGTACCGGGGACAAGGAGATCTCGGGTCGCTCTCTAAATCACCAGGGTGAGGGAGGAGAGGGCTTTTTGGGAGCAGGACCCTTCCTCCGGGAGGCTTGGAGACAGAGCTGCCAGATGATTTGGGCTGCCTGGGAAAATATGTCAGCATATTGTTCAGATGGAGGCTCATACTGGCATAATTATAGCAGGATAATTTTTGTGGTATGGCTATAATTACTTTGGCGTGGCAATGGCAGGGAATTTCCCTTTGAGTGAAGCCTTCAGTCATTTTGAAAAATTAATTTTTAAATCAGTCAGACACTCTCAAAAATTTCACCCTGCAGGCTTGATATTATTAGAGAAAAGAACAGATCACAGGTACAGAAGGTGCAGGCATCAGCTTTGGGTTCATCAGAGGGTCCACAATACCACCTAAAGCAGGATCCTGCAGCACTGTCAGACCCCTGGGCTGTGGATGGGCAGGGAGACACAGAGCAGCCTCGGAGGAGAATTTCAGTGCATGGATGCAGGAGCTGAACTCTTCATCAGCTGTTTGAGAGGTGTCAATTGCTGCAATGAGGTGTAGAGAGAAAATTGTCCTCTCTTGGCTTCCCTCTTCCTTTTGTGACAAGGCTTGACATGCACCGATGAATCAGGTCGTGTAGGTCTCCCGAGTGAGTAATTGCTGTCTCCCTTTCACAGTAGGAAAAAGTGAGCCAAGGGAAAGGAAGCAGCTGGTGTCTGCTATGCCAAAGATTCCCAATCCCAACCCGATGTCTGGCTGCTGGGCTCACAGCATCCCTGCCATGACTAAACAGGAGGGAATGTCTGTGCAGGCAGATGCAAACTCTTTGTTTTCTAAACTTCTGTTTTAACTCCAAACACTGAAACAAACAGATGGAAGAAAAACTTGTGGTTTGCTTCTATAAGAATGTACACAGCACATTGTGAGCCATCTAATGGCTCGGTGCCATTTTATCCTCTCCTGCTGCCTTTGCTATGCTTTCTTTGCCCTCTCCTCTGCCAGCCTTGCACCTTCCCTGGTTGTTGTTTGCCCATGGGCTGAGCTTACTTGACTTGCTAAATTAGCAAAAAGTCAGCCTTTTGAAGAAAATCAGAGCGTTTTCTGTAATGTCTGTGAGTTGAACCAGATCAAGGAAGGATGGGTGTGAGTGTTAAGGCACTGCAGGGAAATAGAGATCTGGGTAGAGACCAGAGCAGAGAGGAATGGGGAAGAGAAGGGATGGACAGGAGCATGAGCCCTCACCTTTTTTAGCAGGATTTGGCCTTTATATTGTTTCAAGTAACATGTAACTTTGCCTTAAAATTCAGCAGAAATTGCTAGATAATATGTACGCAGCCAGCAAGGAAGAGGACACATCTGACCTTGGAGTTTGTGCTGTAAAACTCAAGGAAAGTTAGGACCCTGTCTTTCTTCAGGTTGTTTTAGTTTAACAAGTGCATCTGGACATGAACAATTCTTCTTAATTACCTTTTAAAAAAAAATAAAAATCCAGCTATTGCACTGGGCTGGTGAGTGTCTGTCCCCTGGCAGGTGGGATCATAGCTCCTTGGGTACAGGTCCTGTGCATATGTCTACAGAACAATGCTAAGACATATAATGTTCCTAGAAAGCCACAGATATGCTTGTTTTACTATAGCAGTGATCACTGGTGTATACAAGTTAAAATTGGCTGCACTTAACCACTCAGAACTGCCTCTTGTACACTAATGAAATTATAATGAATGCCTTTGAACCATCCTTTATGAATTTTAAATAAAATGATGCTGCCCAGTGTCCTCCAATGAGTCAGCCAAATGAAAATAACCATGAGTGAATCAGCCTGCTTTTTTCAGGTACCACAAAATGACTGTGGATATATCCTTGTAACACACCAGGGTTACTATTCCTGCTGCAAGCATTTTTCAGTGGCCTTAGTTCAATGAGCTGTTGTTAGAGAAATGGAACGGGGTTTTCAAAATATTCCACTTTAGAAATGTCACATAGGTTGGTTCTTAAGGAAAAAGTCATAAACGCTGAAATTTTAATTATTTTTGTTATCTTATTGTTAACTAGCCTTAATGTTGATACTAGTTGTATCCACTATTTTTTATCTGAGCCATCCAGTGAGATCTGCATCAGTTTTTCTCCACCAGTCTGGACCCTGTGTCCCTGGTCTCTATATACAGACAACGTCTGTGGCCTCAGTTATTGCTCGGTGATTTGAAGGATGGGAACTGGGCATGCATCAAAGTTTTTGCACTGGTATGGGTGTGTGAGAGGACTGGGTCGTTGGGCCTGGATTATGTACCATTCCTTCTGCCACACAGGGCACAGCCACAGAGTGAGGCAGATGAAGCTGATTTTAAATATTTAGGAGCTAAGAAAAGGTTTTAATGTCACCTGAGAGGAGATAGGGCCCTGACAAGGAAAGACACAGCCTCCTTTTTGTCTGTGAGCCTGGAGGTGATGCACAGCTGGCCCAGACAGCTGAGCAGACACTCCTGAGGGCTCTGGATGGCTTGAACCACGCCGAGGGGCTAAAACTGAAATAACGTGGTGTCAGGGCAAGGCAGCTATCCTTTTTCACTCTTCTGTGTTTTCACAGCAGTGACACCAGCCTGAATCAGGGCCTGAAGAGGTCCTTGGCAGTCCTGGCTTTCCTCCCTTCTTTCTGAGAGGCTGAGGCTGCTGTCCCTCAGCGCCACAGGCTGCAAGACTGAGTTGCTCTACATAGAATTACATTATATGAAATAATGATAGAAGGCTCCATCATGATTGGGTCATAAATCTTAATAAAGAGCAAACATTATTTTTTTTTCGGACAGAAAGAATCAATTCTCTACTCCGAAGTCCTGCTGTCCTGCCACCTTCTCCTTCGCCTGCCCAGCGCTGAGGCTGGAATTGTGGCGGCCCCTTTAAGACGCCCACAGGTTTGCGCGCTGCCCTTTACCAAGATGGCGCTCCCGCCCTCACTTTCCTCTCCCTCCCTTCGTTATCCCCCGGCCGCCATGAATGCCGCCCGCTCACCCTGGCGGGCCGCGCCCTGCACAAAGATGGCCGCGTGCCCTTCTCGGCGTGCCCGCTCCCAAGATGGCGGCACCCTCCTTCGCTCCTCGCCGGCGGGACGGGCTGATGGCCGCCATGCCGGGCGGGTGAGGTCAGTTCCGGGGTGGGGCCGCCGCGGTGCGGTTTAGGGGCGAACAAAAGGAGCCGGAGCCGGCGTGAGGGAGGGCGGGGGCCGAGGCGGCCAGGTGGGTGTTGGCGGAGGGGTGCTGCGGCTCGGCTCACGCCGCGATCCCCCTCGGCGCCCCGGGTGCGGACGCGCGGGGTTGCGGGACGTGTCCCCCCG
>NW_020799122.1:6366572-6383704 GCF_003259725.1 Athene cunicularia | reverse complement strand
GGGCAGGCGGGGCTGGGGCGCAGTCTGCCGGCGGGGGAGCCGGCGCTGAGGTGCTGAGGCTCTGGGCTGGTGCCGAGGCCGTCGCCTGAGAGGAGGTGGGGGGAGAAGGTCAGAGAGTCCTCTCCTCGGAACGCTTCCTTTGCTGCAGTCTGTCACGGCTGGAATAGAATAGCTTTGATTATGAGGGTGTTGCTCTGAAATCTGTCAGCTCTAAGGGTAACTTCGGGGTCAGGAGGAACGTATTCTTGAACATCTTCACCGGTATGTGGGTTTTTTTTTCCCTCCAGTGATGTCCCTTCCTTTTAATATTTCCCAGTTGTTGACAAAATGCTTTCTGATGTTCTGCAGTCCTCTCCGACATAGCTAGGAGGCTGGATGCTTGAGAGAGATCTCAAAGCTTAGTCTGCTCCCTTGACTGTTTTCCCATGCCCTATGCTGACATGCAGGAAGCAAGAAAAAAAAAAAGCTGTTGTAATTCTTGTTGATAATGCTAAACTGCTGCCACTTTAAGAAATGTATTTGTAGGTAGGTGTTGAGAGGAAAGGGGGTAGTTGCTTGAATCCAGAGTGGTTAGGAACATGATCTATATTTTCAGATATTCCTGACAGTAACATTTAAAAAAAAAAAATCAGGCTTTTCAGATGAGAAAGTAGTTAGTAAAGCCATTAATCCTTTTTCCTATAAAAAAAAAATCAGGAAGTTAATCTGCCCCTACCAGTTTGTGTTTAGTTTTTTTATTAATATTCAGCATCTCCTTTGACTGGGTCTGCAGCAACTTCTTTTTGCTAACTTCTGTTGAAATAACAGATGTTGGAGACTCCTTATTCTTAAAAGTTTTACTTGGCTCTTAGAGCTCTTACTATCTTTCTAGGTATCAGGGTGTCTCTGATTCTCAGTGACCCTCTACATTACTCCTCACTTGTTAATAACCTTTACCAAGCTTTTACATGACATGGTCCCTCTGAACTTGATCTCTTCTTCTCTGTTGATCATCTCTGTTTCATTTCAGGGAAGCTGTTCCCATGGCGTGTGGGGAATGCAACGCTTCAGCACCTGCTCAGGATCCAGCACGCAGGAACATCGTCCACTTCCAGCACAGAGAGCTGAAGTGCAGATAGCAGAACCCAGCTGCAGGGTAAGGGCTACAGGCTAGCTACTGAGTGGTAAAGTAAAGCCAAAAACTAACCAGGATACAACTTAAACATAGTTGCAGAGCACGGGGCAGTGGTGAGATGACTGATAAGGGGAAAGGTGGTTGATCAGAGGGTGATACAGGGAGAGTTGGTGGTATGCTAATCGAATACTGCAAGCCCTTAATCAGCTTTAGATGAAAAAAGGGTAAAGGAACTGAGTATTTTCCAAAGTAGACTGTGACTCTTCCATATTCATCCATACATCTAACTCCTGGCTACGTAAACCCAGACTTCTCAATGCACTAAACGGTAAATACTTGAAGGCTGTCCAGTAAATGATTTGGTGACTGCTACCTAGGAGGGATGCAGCTGAGAAGTAGCAGGAACTGTTCAGTTTGGTAGGTGCTCTTCTGTTTCCTGTGGGGTGATGTTTGCAGTGCTGTACAGGCATCTCCTAGGCAGTTGTTCACAGTGAGCTCTTAGGAGCGCGCTGGCGAGTCACCCATGTGGGTGTCAGGCAATGACAGAAACTAGTTGCAAGAAACTCCCTGCTTCCTTGGTTCTTCACTAGGATAGTGATGAAAGGTGTTGCAGAATTCTGTGCTTATCTTCAGGATGAGAAATGCTGTCCAGATTGGCAGTGTTCTGAGCAGCGAGATGTGCAGGATGTTGCTTCCAGCATACAAGTATCCCTAAGACTTGTCTGATGTTCTGGTTAGTGTTATGGCAGTTCACTGATTTGTTTTTCATACAGATCCTCTCATGGTATTTGGAAACCCAAACTGTATTCATGTAGGTCAAAGACAAGGTGCATAAATATTTTTCTTAAAGTATGCCAGAAGCCATGTGTGTTAATGTTTCCATGTTTGAAATGTGGAGTGCCTGAAGCCTTCCAGTGATGATTTACTGAATGTTTTGAGTTGATTACATTCTAGTAAATGCTGCAGGCATTCAGAAAGATGGTCTGTGGTTTGGGGTTCTGTGAGACTTCTTTATTTAAATAAGCAGTGGAGGCAGCTGTATAAGTTTTTGTGTTATTGCTGTGTGATTGGAGCAGGCTTATTAGAGGCCTTCATGTAATTTCTCCACATTCTAAATGGTTTTGTTTAGAAGAATACTTAAAAAGGAAATGAAACTCACCTCTCTTGTTAAATTGAGCCTAATTGGTATCTAGGAAAACAGAGTAATGTCAGGTGAGTAGCGGTGGAGTGCAGAGAAGGGTTTAGGAGTTTAGTGTGAGGCTCCTTATTATGGAGGGGGTGTGTGTGCATAGCCATTGTTTTGGTAATGATTAAAAATTAACATTCAGCTGCAGTGTGGAGAACCTCCTTTATGCATTTTTTTCAAAAATAGCTTCAGTTTAGGATCCACACACTAATACTGAACAGGTGCTTGGCAGTGTACATGCTTTGAAGAGCATATTTTGAATGCTTTCAAGCATTTTTTTCCTTAAACTGTTGATGTGGTGTGTGTATTTTGTATTGCAACTTGAAATCCAGTTCATATAGCTGGGTTATACATATCCCTCCTGCTGCTATGAAACTGTATTTGAAACCAAAAGCTATTCAGTCATAACCTCCCTGCTGAAATAATAGTGCTTCCTTCTTGTGTACTAAGCATTGTTAACATTTGCTATAAAATTACCTTGGCAATTCACAAAGCTCCTCTTGTGACAAATCTGCAAGCTGCTTCTCTAGCTACAGCCTACCTTTGTGAACAGTAAAGGTGTGTACTGGAGTAGTTAACAGGTTCTGCTTTTGAGTCTTGGTTTTGTCGTATCTTGGTGATGAAAGGATAGATGGCCTGTCCCTTATTAATTGACTAATGCAGTCAGAAAATGTTCTGAGCTGGAAATCACAGACAGTGTTTTGGAGCTCATGGTCCTGAAGACAAGGCTTATGGAGTATGGTGAATAGGTGAGTATGTGCTTATTCCCCTTTCTTTCCTCAGACTGAAGCTAAATATTATTGTGCTGATAGCTGATATCTTACTTATCTTTTTTTTGCTCTCATCTGCATCTTCTTTCATCTTAACGGGCTCATCTTTCTGAGCTTGAAAACAGCTGTGGCAACACCCATGGATTTCTGCATGTTGTGACAGTCTGTCAGCAATCAATTAAGATTATCCTTCCTTAAAAGTTTTTACTCGCATTGAATCTAGTATCTTGATTTCTCAACCTGTTGTTAGATATGTCAAAACTCTGTTCTGTCCACCATTTCTGTCTTTAGCTGAAACCAGTTGGTTACCTTTTTTTATATGGCTCTTCTCAATGCTGCAGTTAAATGCTGAAGAGCCTTCTGCAGCTGATGAGGTGCTTGAAGCTGTTCTGATTGTTACAAGTTAATGCTGTTGCTGTCAGTTTATCTTAAGTAGTAACTAACAGAATTAATTCAATCAGTTGCATTAGTCAGTACTAGGGAGTGTTTCATAGCCTCCTGCTGGAATAAGGCAGTCGTCCTTTGCCAAGACAAGCTCCAATGCCCTGTCCTTGAAGCATCTTTTTTTATGGCGAAGAGTAAATTAATTCTGGATAGGAAGCCTGTGACCATGTACATTCATAATTTATAAGCTGACACAGACATTTTTCTCTGGTTTGCATCACTGTTGCAAGTCATCTGATAGCACTTAAATTTACGTAGCTGTATGACACCGACATACAGTTCCTGTTGCAATTGTCAGTGGTGCTGATAACTTCAGACTGTGTTCGGTTCTATGCAGCTGGGGCAAAATGCTGTCCGAAGTCAAAAAATGTGGCAGGCCAAGCCAGGTCTCTGTATCTGATAGTGCAGATGTTCTTCCTCGTACTTGTTAGGACAGGCTTGCTTGTGTGATGGTAAACAGAAGCTGTTGTGCTGCACTGTTAAGATGTCAGTCTTGCATCTGACAGGAAGAATCAACTAAGGGATAGCTGTGAAGATGATAGTGCTGTCCATAGTGTAGGTGGATGATTTTTTCATGAGCTTCAGTAAAGATGTTGCGACCCAATCAGTTCACTTTGTCCTGCTGTATCTTTGGGCCTTGGGTGGGACTGAATGTTGCCTACAGCTGCTGGATGGTTGTGTGAAGACCAGCCTACCTTTCTCTCAGGGTTGAGTTCACTGGCTGTTCCACTAAGTGAAGAGTGTAAGTTCTGGCAGCTGCCATTCTGCTACTCTGTCCATCAGTCTAAATGATAAATGACCCTTTAAAATTCACGTGTTCTCTGTCTCAGAGGAAATTGTCCCACAGGATATATTTTTTTTTTAAGGCAGAAAGGGCCTGATGTAGTGATAATGGTTGGCTCTGGCATCTGGCTTCACTGCTGTTTATTTCCAAACAGCAAAGGACAAAATCACTTGAGTTGTTCCATCTCATGTCTTGGACTTTTCCAGTTGATCATGTGGCTTTCCTTCTGCTTGAAATGTTTGCTGAGGGGTTCCTGAAAGCAGCTCTGTTTCAGCCTCCTTTTTTTCTTTTAATTCTGGGTCTAATAAACATGGGGGAGGAGACACGTAAATTGCCAGTCCCATTTCTGACCAGCAAAGCTCTTACATTTCCTGGTTTTTAACAAAGAGCTCTGTGTCATGCCCTTCTTTAGGATTTCAGGTGGCAGCATGCTGAGGAGGAGAGCTCTGCTCTGTTGAAAACTTATTGTAACATGTTGTAGCTCGTCAATAATCAGGGCTGTAGTCTTAACAGCATCAAGGTTTTTCTTTCCCTTATCTACTTCTGATGCTGTCAGCACATGAACAACTTCTTTCTTTGGGCTTCTGAGAGGTAAGAAATTCTGTCAGCAGTGCTTGACTTCTGCTTTGCTATCCACAATCTTAGAAGGAAATCCACTGAGAATTAAGAATATATATATATAGTAGAAGCTAGAGTTGAAAGAACTAATATACAGTGCATCCATGTCTACTTACCTAGAACTGTATTATGAGAGTGCCTCACCTGAAAGCTGCATGCCACTAAAGGTGAGGAGGACTTCCCTGGTTTCAGGGAGGTCCTGGGAGTAAAGGGTGGAAACTTAAATTCTTGTGTGTGTCACAATATCTTACATGTAGTCCTATTTTGCCAGTAGCTCCATTCATAACAGAATGCCCAACAGAAAGGAGGAGGAAAGAGGAGCCTGGATAAAGTGTTCAACAAATGATGAGTCAAGCTGACAAACTAGCCAGTGAAACAGAACAGTGATGTTGTTTCTGTTCACTTTGTCCCTAGCTGGGTATGCTGGCCAGCAGTTGTAGGCAGGAATTTCAAGCGCCATTCAGCCAGGTGTCTGTCAGCAATAAGTCAATCTTCACTTGTTTAGGTTGGATGGTTTTGGATAGAGGAGTTGTCCGAATCAGAGGATGCTTGCTCCTGCAGCAGTTGCTATCTTTGAACTTGTTAAATATCACAGGCGTCCTGGGGTTTATGGAAAACATTCACACTCTCAGCTTTGTCAGCCTTTATCTAGTAAAGTACATGCTGCTTTATGATGTCTGTCAGCCAGATACGTTTAATCTTGTTTCTGACAGGTTCTACTATTTAGGCGTGGTGTGCTCAGAATGTCCCTGTTCTTCTAACATGAGTGATTATCTTTCTCCTCCAGGTGTGTCTAGTAAAACACAGGATTAATGTTGGTGATGCTTATGGTTGGCTGAAGTTGGGGTAGGTTTGGCAGGCTGGTTATGTAAGTCTGAAACTGCTGTTTTTGTCTGTCATATCAGCCTGTTCAGCGTTAGTGGTGAGGCTGTGCTACACATAGGTAGGTGCCCAGCAGGCTGAGGCAGGGATGGTCGTCAGGCAAAAGGAGTCTGTGGTGGGATGCAAACTTGGATCCAGGTGAATCTGGAGGCACTGACGAGGTATGTACTATTTAAATATGGACTGTGCAAAGATTTCAGGAGCCCATCTATTCAGTCTGCTTTGATCCTGCTGTATGGCAACAAGGCTTTAGCATACAGATCTTTCCCTGTACAATCTCAGATATTGCTGGTATAAACTGTCCTAAAGTGGCTCTGTACTGGATATGAGTTGTAGTGCTGCTTTGGCGTAGCTGAAACTCTCAAAGGTGAAGTAATTTATTGGGGAGTGGTGGGTGAGGGACTGCTCAGGGACTGTGTGGTAGTTAGGAAAGCACTGTGGAATGCAAAAGCTGAAACACCTCTGAGACACACTTGTAAGATTTATTTCTTTGTCCTTCAGCATGCAATACCTAAAGCCTGCCTATTTAATTATACCCTTGGAAAACTTACTTCCTTATGCTTCTGATAAGTTGACAGGAGTTTAGGCAGAGATGTTCTGAGCTTATACAAGTTTAGTGAAATCAACTTGCCTTTAAACTTGAGTAAAGCACTCTTTCAAAATCTCAGTATCAATGCCTTCCATGTGGCAGCGTTAACTCTACTGTCCACAAATTCCCTGTTTCTGAGCTCCAAATGGCAAGTTCTGCAACTTGAGGTATATATGAAGGAGCTCGGATCCTTCGTCCCCAAGACTGCTCTGACACAGTACTTCCTTTCCAGTTATGACTGTTCCTTTCTATAAACTCCTTCACTCAGTTCATGTTCTGTGCTCAGCCTTCAGTGAGGCTACATGATAGAGCTGACTTAGGAAATGAAGCTTCTTCCTAGTAAACACTTTCCTGCTGACAAAGCACACAAGTTCAACTGTTGAAAAGAAACAGAAGCTTGAAATCTCTGCTGTTTGTCTGCTGGTCCTCTGGAGCTTGGTCTGGTCTTGGTCACAAGGGAGGTAACTTTATCTTTGTTAAGCTGTTTTTGTGCAAGGATTGTTCCTAGTCTTACACCAGGATACTATCATCCATGTAAATCGTTCCCCTGTACTTGTTGGGAGAATGTGTTCCAGCTACCTGCTTGGTTTCTACATAGTGGTTGGAATCACAGTGCCTATGGGAAGAATTCTACCATGCAGGGGAGCATCAAGTGATGGAGATGGCCCCTGAGAATCTGACTACTTGGAGTTAGTCTGCCGTTGTCAATCCTAGCAGCAAAACTGCTTGCCCTAATACAGAAGGGAGAGTGTTGCAACAAGAATCGCGTTCTAAAATGATTACAAAATAAAGTCCAAAAAAAAAAAAAATGACATTTGCATTTCAATGCAGAACTGTCTTTCAGGAACTAGAAATGGATTGCATGCATGGGAAATCTGGGTGAGGAGGGATGCAACTTTCTCACCTACTTTCTCAGGTTTTTGGTGGGCAATTTTCCCTTTTACTGCAGATGGAGTAAGGTTAGATAAGGTATGGCAAATTCCAGCTTCTGTAAAGGTGGCACCCAGTTGTATTGTTCTTCTGGGAGTTGGAAGGGTCTCCACTGCTGCCAGGAGGAGTGAGGACTTGCTGTGAATGTCCTTTTCTTCCTCCAGTGATCCTGTCATTGTTACTGGAAGGCAGGAGATTTCCTGCTCCACCCTAACCAGGGTTTAATTGGTGATACTGAGCTGTAATAAACTATCATGGGACACTCAGATGATTTTATTTTTAACTGTCTTGTAGGTGCACTGTGTAAAGGGAGATTTCCTACCCCATGTAACTGGTGAATAGAATTAGGGAGCCTGCTGTACTAATTTCTTGCCGGTTTCCTTCCTAGCTATCTTGAGATACAAATCAAAGTAAGCATAAGGTTGACTTGTTGGAAGAAATTAGGTGTTTCCTGGATTGGGCAGAACTAGCAACCCAGCACTACAACCAATGTCTGAAAATGCCTTAGCCATGAGACCCCAGTTCCTGAAAATAAGCCTGCTGGGGTAATTAGGAAGGGTCTAATAATTCCTGCAAAAATTTCTCTACTAAGAGTGATGAAGTACTGGAGGGAGGAGGAGGGATCTCTGGGGAGAAGTGATATCTAGGCAAGAGAAGGAAAGAGATAAATATGTATTTTTTTTTCTCTGTGTGGAATAGGAGGAGTAAGGAGTTGTTTAAATAGAGTAGTTTTTTATGAATCGTATCAGTGTTTTCACTGTGTATTCCTGAAAAGAGGGATAGGATCTTACACAGCATTTATGGAGAGCAATGAATGGTATGGCAGCATTTGAGTTCTTAGATGTAGTTTAGAAGGAGTCATTACAAAAGCCTTCCATTGCATCTGGCAAGAGTGTTTAAGATAGATGTGTACGTGCTGGGAGACTGCCATCAGGCTCTCATGGAGCCTTAGGGTGGAGTGTAGCGAGACCTCTGGCTCTCAAAGCCCCCCTGGGTTACAAATCTGATAGAACTGAAGCTGTGCTCACCTGCAAGCGTAGTTGGATTTCGGAAGCTAAGCCATGTCAAAGTGAAGTGTTCCAGCAGGTAACTTCAGTAGCTTTTGTGTTCCCCTTTTGTAAACCTTTCCAGGCTTTCTCTTATTTGTATTGTAGAAGTGCAGGGCTCTGCTCCCTTGGTCTGATTATGGTGGGAGGGATGCAGGGGATGACAGAGGGCATGTGTGTTCTTGTTTGTTTTTCCTTGTGGTTCAGCAGTATGTCAGTGGTCCTGCCCTGGCTCTCAAACCTTTCAGTAGCTGAACTTTCTCATTTCTCTATGCATTGGCTTGCTTTCCTAGCCAGATGTAGTAAGGGTCCTAACAAAGCCAAATGAACAAAAAGACAAAACAAAATCAGGTATATATCCTGTTTTGATGGTTCTGAAGAGGGAGGGAATGGATGAGTAAGGGGCCTGGGATAGTATAAGGCTTCTGTCACAAGTGATTAAAAGCCTCTGTCCCACCTAGAGATTCTCCTGTGGAAAATACAGAGATGAAGTGAGTTTTGACTTTGAATTTTCTTGTCTGTGTAGGTGAAATACTGGGGTTGCAACCCCAAGCCCCAAATTAAGGTTGACACATGGATGATTCCCACAGCCCTTCCCAAAGGGGGGTGAGTTTGCCTTTAGGCTTCCCCCCAGGGTGGGGCCGGCCTGGCAGGGAGAGCCATTGGGTAAAGGAGCCCCAGGTGTTAAGTAACCCAAGGTGAGGTGTCCCACTGAGAGATAAAAGCTGGGACCCCTTGCAGGCAGGGGCAGTGTCTGAGTGTGAGGTGGATGCCCTGTGCAGAGTTCCCTGTTGGGGAAGGACCTCCTGCCTCCCTGGGACTGGGCTCCAGTCCGGTCTGGCCTTTGTAAACACGGGCTGTGTAGAGATTCAGTATGTGGCTTCCTTGCTGTTATGTATTTGGTTTGTTGACTCAGTTGTCTTCCGTCCCTTCTATGGGAAACTGCATTTCACCATCTATTCCACCCATTGTTGGTCGTGCGGTGTCGTTGTTGGGGTCAGTGGGATTGATGTCGGTTATGTATAATCTGACTTGTCTGTACCCCCAGCGCTCACCCATGTACTGACCCTTTTGTATCAAATACAATTTGGTTATTGGTTCATCTTTATGCTGGCTGTGTCCTTTATGCTAGGCCTGATAATTGGCAAAACAGTAGGCTGAGGAGACATCCATCACCAGGAACTGGGATTCAGGGAGCTGTTTAATTGCTGGCTTCATTTGAGGTGTTCTGGGGTGTAGGGGGTGTAAAGAAAAATTCTGTACCCTGTTCTATTCTGGAATTAGTATTTCTGTAGTATGCACAGACAGGTTTTCTCAAATGTTTCTTGCAAATGGACTCTTCTCCCTGAGGTGGATGTATTTAGAGAAGGAAGCTGAAGCGTGGCTGAAATGCCTTGCCATAAGCTAGCAACAGGACTGGGAGGAGGGCTTTGGACACCTTGTCACTCTTATTCTAGTTGTTCAGAAGACATTCAGTTTTGCCTGTTCTTCCCTCTCCTTGTGAATGTGTAATCCTCTTGCCCAAATCTGCTCAATGCAGTCTGTTCTGCAAAGGCATGCCAGCCACTTCGCTAGTGCTCTGCAGCCTAACGGGACAGTGGTTTCTTCTGGCAGTGCTGTATATGGCCACTTTCATCCCTTGTTTCTGCATCCTGTGCCAGGATTGCATGAATTTACTGGCTGATAAATTAATAGATTTGCTGTTGTGCCTTGTTTTATGGAACTTCTAGAACAGGTATTGCCATTTTGTCTCTCAAAATTCCCCACTCTGAAAAAAAATTTTTTTTAAAAATTACAGGTCTGTCTTTTGTGAACTAATGTAGTATTGGAACTGGGTGGGCAGAAGGGCAAACTCTTCTTCAAGGATGACTGTCGTCTTTCAATCTGCAAGCAACTAGAGGTGGTAGCCTTCCCAAATAGAACTAAGTCAAAGTTGGCATTTTACCATTTATTGTTGTAAGCAGCAAACCAGGGAATAGAGTTCTGTATTTTTAGTGTCTCTAGGGAGTGCGGTGCTTTTTGAGTTCATGTTAGCAAGGGCTTCCTTTGCAGTTCTGTGCTGGAAGTTCATTTTAAATACAAACCTGAATTCTATCAAAGCAGGTTGTGTGGGCATCCCACTTGTCAAAGAAAGCTTTCTGCTATTGACCCTGCAGATCCACCAGGACTTGTTGGGACTGTCTGTACTAATAATATCTTATGGGTTGGGGAAACATGGAATTTTTGCTCCTCCTCCTTTACCATCAAATTCATGTGAATTTCAGAATGACTGAAAGATTAGTGCTTGACCTACTCCTGAATTTTGCTAGCCAGCACGATGTGGTATTACTGCTTTTTCACTGTCATTAGAACAAGTTACAATGACTTCATGTTCCTTGCTTGTGTTGCCTGTCAGAAGGGGAATTTTGTGACGGATTCATGGATCAGTCAGGCTTCCGGGCTTTCTATGGCTTGTTGAAGAATGTGCTCGAAGTTTCATCTGGAAGTCTGAAGAACAGAACAAGCACTGCCATAAGGCTTCTGCTTCCCAGAACCTTTTGGTTTTCTTTGTGACACTTAAATCCCAGCTGAGATGAACTCTAGGTGGGAGTGGTTGGACAGGGAAGTGAATTCTTCTAAGTATGTTTCCCCCTTCCCCTACTTCTGAAGTAAATAAGGCAAAGAGCAGCTGTTACAGGATTTCAGTACTTAATCTATCGGAGGGCAAGTAACTAATCTTTCCTTGGAAAATTAATGCAAAGGGAGGAAGGCAAAACTACTTCCATGGAAGGAAAAGTCGTCATAGCAGGCAACTTTGTTCTCTTTCTCCAGCTTGCTTTATCAATGTGAAGTGATTCTAGGAAATATGACTGTATTGTATGTAAATCATCTTCCTTGCCCCTGCAGTTTGAGAGCCACACAAATGCGGAATTGTTATTTTCTAGCGCAAACTCATGACAGCTATACTCTGTGCATGGATTTTATTGCTTCTAACAGTGCTGGCAAACTCCTTCAACTCTGAAACTCCCTAGATAAAACAGTAAACTCCCAGATACAGGTCTGGCTGGGGTAGTTTAAATCTGTCCTGTGAGCTTTCTTTTAAGTGTGAATGTCTTTCCCCACAGACTGCTAATGGCAAATACTGGTTCTGATGTTTTGTGATGATTGATCTCTTGGGGAAGACAGCAGCAAACTAACTTCACAGCCTCAGCTGTAGCAAATTACTCACAGGGACCCTCATTCATTTGTCTCCAAGTGACTTGAAATTGGGTCTCAGCTAATTCCAGTCTTGCTGTGCCAGTGCTTAACATGAGTTTTGTGATGCCCTCTTGAAAAGCAGAACAAAACAGTTTAAGCTGTTAATGCCTGCTTCTGGTTTCCTTTCAGGTGAATCATGATTCCAGTCACTGAATTGCGCTATTTTGCTGACACCCAGCCAGCATACCGCATCCTGAAACCATGGTGGGATGTCTTCACGGACTACATTTCCATAGTGATGCTGATGATTGCAGTATTTGGAGGGACACTTCAGGTCACCCAGGACAAAATGATTTGTTTGCCCTGTAAATGGGTTACCAAAGACTCTTGCAATGACTCAGTCAGAGGTTGGACAGCTGCAACCCCAGAACGTACCTACTATAATTCTAGTCTTGTGCCCTCCACCGATACAGGGCCTACGGGGATCCGGTATGATTTGGACAGGCACCAGTATAACTATGTAGATGCGGTGTGTTATGAGAACCGTCTTCACTGGTTTGCTAAGTATTTTCCTTACCTGGTGTTGCTACATACACTAATCTTTCTGGCTTGTAGCAACTTCTGGTTCAAATTCCCAAGGACCAGCTCCAAGCTGGAGCATTTTGTGTCTATTTTGCTAAAGTGTTTTGACTCTCCATGGACAACAAGGGCATTATCTGAGACAGTGGTGGAAGAGAGTGATACCAAGCCCGCGTTTGGGAAAATGAATGGCTCCATGGACAAGAAATCCTCCACAGTCAGTGAGGATGTGGAAGCCACTGTTCCCATGCTGCAAAGAACAAAGTCTCGAATTGAGCAAGGGATTGTGGATCGGTCTGAAACTGGTGTCTTGGACAAAAAGGAAGGTGAACAGGCCAAAGCACTCTTCGAGAAAGTGAAAAAGTTCCGCACACATGTGGAAGAGGGAGATATAGTTTATCGCCTGTACATGAGACAGACCATCATCAAAGTGATCAAGTTCATTTTGATCATCTGCTATACAGTTTACTATGTCAATAACATAACGTTTGATGTTGACTGTAAAGTGGACATTGAGAGCTTGACTGGCTACAGGATGTACCGCTGCGCTCATCCTTTGGCCACTCTCTTCAAAATCTTGGCATCTTTCTACATCAGTTTGGTGATATTCTATGGCTTGATCTGCATGTACACGCTGTGGTGGATGTTGAGGCGATCACTCAAGAAATACTCCTTTGAGTCTATCCGGGAGGAGAGCAGTTACAGTGACATTCCTGATGTGAAAAATGACTTTGCTTTTATGCTCCATCTGATTGATCAGTATGACCCACTGTACTCCAAGCGCTTTGCTGTCTTTCTGTCAGAGGTGAGTGAGAACAAACTGCGGCAGCTCAACCTCAACAATGAGTGGACTTTGGAGAAGCTGCGCCAGAGGATCACCAAGAACTCCCAGGATAAGCTGGAATTGCATCTTTTCATGTTGAGTGGCATTCCTGACACGGTCTTTGACCTCATTGAGCTGGAGGTCTTGAAGCTGGAGCTTATCCCTGATGTCACTATTCCTCCAAGCATTGCTCAGCTCACCAGCCTTAAGGAACTGTGGCTCTACCACACAGCTGCCAAAATTGAGGCTCCAGCCCTTGCCTTCTTGAGGGAGAATTTGAAATCTCTCCACATCAAATTCACAGACATCAAGGAGATTCCTCTTTGGATTTATAGCTTGAAGACTCTAGAGGAACTTCATCTGACGGGGAATTTGAGTGCTGAAAACAACCGGTACATTGTGATAGATGGACTGAGGGAGCTGAAGAGGCTGAAGGTGTTGAGGTTGAAGAGTAACCTCACCAAGCTGCCTCAGGTGGTGACAGATGTTGGTGTGCACCTTCAGAAGCTTTCCATCAACAATGAGGGCACTAAGCTAATTGTTCTTAACAGCCTTAAGAAAATGGTCAACTTGACGGAGCTTGAGCTGATCCGTTGTGACTTGGAACGCATTCCTCACTCTATCTTTAGCCTCCACAATCTGCAGGAGATAGACCTGAAGGACAATAACCTAAAGACCATCGAGGAAATCATCAGCTTCCAGCACTTGCATCGTCTCACTTGCCTTAAATTGTGGTACAACCACATTGCCTACATCCCCATGCAAATAGGCAACCTAACCAATTTAGAACGCCTTTACCTGAATCGTAACAAGATAGAAAAGATCCCCACCCAGCTTTTCTATTGCCGAAAACTTCGATATTTGGATCTCAGCCACAACAACTTGACTTCCATACCGCCAGATGTTGGACTTCTTCAAAACCTACAGAATCTGGCTGTGACAGCCAACAGGGTAAGTGAGCAAGGAGCTGAGTGTTCCTGTGTGAGTAAAAGTAACTCTGGCACCTCTGTTAATCAGTGTGACTAAACATGCTACAGTGCTGTGTGAAATACTCCTGGCACTGCTGTTCTGTTTAAATTATCAAGCTTTTGTTTCTCTCTGAGAGGTTTATCTAAGGCAAAACATTGCAAATACCTCCAGGGGTAAGTCTTTCTTCCAACAGCCCTTGTTCGGTAGCATTTCCTCTCTTAGTGAAACTGCTTCTAAGTGCCAGTTGGAGGCTGCTTAGAAATCCTGCCTGTGAGTTGTTTCTCTGCAGTTGGAAGCCTGTAGTCTCTGGAACTATGCACTTAAGCCTGTGTATTTCAGACATGTACATATGCTATGGCAGCAGCCATCTAAGGCGTGTATGTGTGTGGCTTACAACTTTGCATTTCTAGGGAATACTCCATAGTTTGATCTTGTAAGCATGCGCTTTTTGTGGAAGGTTGGATATGGACAGACTTATGAAAAATGGATGTTAAGATCTCACTCTTAAAATGCCTTGTTTTGTTCCAAAGGGTGACTTTGGAGAGACAGCAAAGACAGCAAAACAATCTTCTGCAGTGTCCTTACTTGGGGCAGAGTGAACTAAACAACATTTTTCAATTGTCAGTTAGATGTGAAAGTGTGAACTGTGGCAATTCCTTGACTTTCAGGGGGGAGGAAATACAGTGGCACTTTGCTGTGTCTCAGCATGATGCCTGTGGGTTTTCTTGTGTAATCCCAGATAGGTTAAGTCTAAGCCTTAACTGTTGAAGTCTAAGATCTGGGCAAGTTAGAGGGGATGATCAAATGTGCTATGCTGCCTGATTACCACAGGTTGTTTCCTGACTTGTGTTGGAGGGTGTTTATTTGCTTAAAGCAAACTCTACCCATGTTTTTTCTGGAACCTTTGTTCCTGTGTTTTTGATTATGGAGATTTCACTTACTGTGTATCACAAAGATCAGTCTGTGACTGCCCAGACTGATGTGCTGAGCTGAATGTCTTGTTGAAACTTTAATTCATTCTGTCTGCAAATTCCTGGGAGGCTCT
Source organism: Athene cunicularia (assembly GCF_003259725.1). Taxonomy (NCBI): domain Eukaryota; kingdom Metazoa; phylum Chordata; class Aves; order Strigiformes; family Strigidae; genus Athene; species Athene cunicularia. Next base: position 6,368,748 of record NW_020799122.1, on the reverse strand, counting down.
TTTTCTCAGAGTTTATTACCACCTGAAGTTACAAAAGGCTCTGACATAACTACAAATTGCAGACAGATCTAATTAGTGGCTTCTGGGTACTTCTGGGAACATGCAGTAGAATTGTCCTGGAGCAGTCCTGGTTTTCACTGTCATATAAAGATCCTTACTGCTATTGGCAAGACACATTCATAACTGAACACTGTCAAACTGCCTGCGAGAGGCAGAGCAGCTCTAGTATGGTTTGGCTTTTCACAGGGGAAGTGCTCTCAAATCAAGTATTTAATTGCTAACGCAGTTCAGTATTACACAGGATTCCTAAAGTTCAAGTCTTTTGTTGGCCACTGAAGAGTAACTGCATGCAAGATCAGCCATTCAGTTGTCCCAGTTTAATAGCTCCTCACTCAGTTTTCCCAGCACTAACAGACTGTTCATATGGGTAAGCCCTGGTAAAGGTCATGGTACGCACACATTTCCTATTAAGTTAAAAGCCAAAATATTTTTTCAGGGCAAGTGAGGCTGATACGGGCAGTTTCTGAGGATGGCATTCACTAAAGATGAGGGATTTTTAAGCTCCAGTTCAGAACTTGGATAATTCTGTGCCATTTGTCTTCTGGCAGCCTTCCTAGCACAGCTTCCCAAGGGTTAATCTGCAGTGTATCCTCAGCAGTCTTGGGGTGGAGTGTCTCTTGTATGAAAAAGAGAGGCAGCTCCATTTTCTGCAGCACAGTGTGGCACCACCCATTTCTCTATGAAAAAAAATGCTAATGCAACAGGAAAGCTGGAGCAGCCTTTGCTCCACTCTGTTCTGAAGCAAAAGGTGTTGGGGACCCAGTGAAACAGCTGAGCTGTTTGTATCTTCTGCAGGTGTCTGGGCAAGGCCACAATTGCCCTGGGGCTCTGACAGCCTGCTTGCTTACAGTAAACAGTGACAGCAAGAAACACAAGGACTGGTAGCTGGCATTTCCCAAGGCCAGGAATTATCTCAAGTGTCCTCTCCTAGCTCAGCAGTCTTAGCAAATAGAGGCCTCTGGAGTTGGCTGGTACTAGTGTACCATTCTGGGAAGCAGGCTGTATTATAGCACGCTGCTTCCTTCCTAAACCAATACTTGTCCCTTAAATAACACTATTATTTTCAAAAGCCTGTGATCATTTGATTGCATGTTGCTGTTTGCAAAACACTTGACAGTACCAGTAACAATGACTGAATTGAATTGTCTTTAATTGGTCTGGTCTCATCTTGGCTTTTCCTTGGACTCCATCTCATTCAGAACTGATTACAGTCTAATTTAGCCATGAATGATATTGTGCATAATTGGAGTTTTAAAAAGGACACAGTTGCATTTAAAGGCAAATGATAGCTTCCCAGATGAGACTTTGAGAGGGGAATACTGAATTGCTACCTTTAGTTTGTAGCTTAGTGCTTGTTAAACCTTTGCCTTATTGTTTTCCTAGAAATTCTTTGGGAGGACTGGACTATTAAAAGGCTTTAATAGAAGTAAGCCTTATTAAATTAGTGACTCATGGATACATGAAGGTGGTGGTGGGAAAGCTAACAGCTGGTGACTTCAGGTGGTTTTTCTTGTTAGTTTTGACACTGTCCAAAAAACCTGTGCTTTGGAGACTAGAAAGTCCTTACCACATTTCAAAGCCCTACAGAAATCATGGAAGAATAGTCCCAGTTCTCAGGATCTGGAGATTGTACCCGAATAGCTTCTGCTCTTGTTACAGCAAAATTAGGTTTCCTGACTAAATCTGGTCTTCATGGTGTTCAGTAGAATACCAATTGTACAATGGCTACTTAATACAAAGGAGCTATGATCCAGTGACAGTATAAAGTTTGGGTGGAATGTTTGGGATGGAAAGAAGCTAATACTGATGGGAGCATGTGACAGTACAGGCCAGCTGTGAGAAGCTTTCTGGTCCTCTAATCCTGTCCTTGGCGATGCCTTTTGCTTTAGCAGCCCTCACTGGTGATATTTTGTAACTAATGCAATTGAGTGTCTGAAAGAAGAATCCATATGATCATGGTGTAGTGACTTTTACTTTGGGAACAGCCCTTATGGTGGGAAGCAGGAGCTTACTCAAAGGAGAAGTGGATGATTTAAAAGCAATGCTCTGTAAACATTGAAGCATTGTGTGAGCTTGGTTTCTTATGAGCGTGTGTCCTGTTTGCTGGTGACTTTGC